>NC_066546.1:9970488-10010488 GCF_024679095.1 Eriocheir sinensis | reverse complement strand
CTCTCTCTCTCTCTCTCTCTCTCTCTCTCTCTCTCTCTCTCTCTCTCTCTCTCTCTCTCTCTCTCTCTCTCTCTCTCTCTCTCTCTCTCTCTCTCTCTCTCTCTCGCGAGGGCGTTAGCCTCCGGCGGGTCGCGAGGGTGGGGTGGGGTGGGGTGGGGGAGGGGAAGGGGAAAGGTTTAAAGCCGCTGACGTTACGAGCTCCTGAAGAAGAGAAGAAGCAAGAACTGTCTGCAAGGTCGCCCCGTGTGCCCTCCTCCTCCTCTTCCTCCTCCTCCTCCTCCTCCTCCTCCTCCTCCTCCTCCAGCCCTTCTTCCTCCTCTTCCGCCTTCCTCCCTTCCTCTGCCATAGTCGCTCTCTTTCCCTCTCCCTCGCTCGCTTTTTCTTTCCCTTTTCCATTCTCTTTTTGGTTCTCTTTGTTTCCTCTTCTATACTTGTTCGTCTTTCTCACTTTTTTGGGGTATTTTACTTTTTTGTTCATTATCTTCCTACTCGAATTTGCACTTTTTTTCTCTTCCTTTTTTCCTATTTCTTCTTTCTGTTTTGTTTTTCTCTTTTCCGTCCTTCCTCTCTTCCCTCATTGGTGTATTTATCTGTATTATAACGTGTCTCAAAGAAGAGGAAAGAGGAAAAAGAGGAGGAAGATTAAGAAGAGGAGGAGGGAGTGTTGGTTATGATACTTAAGCACCTCTTAAAAACTCCTCTTTCTCCTTCCTCTTCCTCCTCCTCTTCATTCTCCGAAAATATCTCTCTTTCTGATCCCTCTTCCTCTACTCCCCAATCCCCTCCTCTCCCTCCCCTCTCCTCTTCCTTCCCCTCCATTTCCTCTCCATGGTTGGGCCTCCTCTTCTCTCCTCTTCCCTCCTCTTGATTTACATGAGCCCCTAGCTATTCACTGAGTATCGTGCTTGATCTCTGATATCGCCACTCTTCTCCCTTCTCCCCCTCCTCTTACCTCCCCTCTCCCCTCTCTCCCTTTCCTTTCACCTCCCCCTCCCTTCTCCTTCCGTCTTGTTCCTTGCCCCTTCCTCTCCTTCACTCCTTTCACCCCACAACTCTCCCCTCTCCCTTCCTTTCACCTCCCCTTTCCCCTCTCCCCACCTCTCTTACCTCCCCATCCATCTCCCTCTCCTCCTCTTCCCTATTACCTGGTCACTTCCCTCTCCCCCTTTCTCTCTTAACTCCCCCCCCTCTCCCATCACCAACTCTGTCTTCTCTAACCTGCCCTCCTCCTCCTCCTTCTCCTCCTCCTCCTCCTCCTCCTCCTCTCCCTCCCTCCCTCTTCAGGTACTTGTTAATGAAAGGTGTTGCGAAGGTGAAGGTGTATGATGAGAAGGTAATGTATTGGGTCGCGAGTTCTCTTTCTTTATCTAATTTTCTTGTTTTCATTTCGTATTTTTTTATTTCTTTTTATATATGTCTATTTTGGTTTGGTCTTTTCGTCTTATTAGTAATGTATTGGGTGCTGCTATTGCTTTCCATATATATTTTTTTCATTTTTTTGCTAATTATTTTTTTTTATCTATCTCTTATCTTTATTTGTTATGTTCGTCTCGTTAGTTTGGTTCCTGATTTCACTTTCCTTAACTAACCCATTCATATTTTTTTCTATTTTTATGTCTTTCTATTTTGATTTGCTTTTTTTCATCTTTTCGATTATGTAGGTAAATGGTTCTGGTTTCACTTTTTCTGTATCTCGTGTTGAGTTTTTCTTCCTCTTTATTCTTGCTTATCTATCTATCTCGTTTTTTTGTTTTTTGTTTATCTCATCCGTGACAGATTTTGAGGCCATTCCAAGCCTTATCTCTCTGCTGCCGTCTCTTTTCCTCCTCTTCCTCCTCCTCTTCTTCCTCCTCCTCTTCTTTTTGCTCCTCTTCCCCTCCATCTCTTCCCCATTCCGGCCATCACCACCTCTCCACATTGAATGGGATTGGGCGCCCCTCTGAAAAGATAATGACAAAGGATTTTCTCTCTCTCTCTCTCTCTCTCTCTCTCTCTCTCTCTCTCTCTCTCTCTCTCTCTCTCTCTCTCTCTCTCTCTCTCTCTCTCTCTCTCTCTCTCTCTCTCTCTCTCTCTCTCTCTCTCGCTCTCGCTCTCATAATTATTTGCTTTTCTCTTTCCCTGTATTTGCTTTTTTTTTTAATTCTATTTTTCTTATTTCCTTTCATTATTTATTTTCGTTAACTTCTATTTCGTTTTGAGTCAACATTCTTCCTGTTTGTGCAAGGATGTCTTCTGTTTGCCTTTGTTTGTTTCCCTGTTTGGGCTGTCGTTTTTCCGTTTCATATGTTCTTCCTTTATTATCGTCTGTATGTGTCTTTCTTTTTGGTCCGTGTGGGTACTTAAAATTGGAAGGTTGATATTTATGATTGAGAATGAGTCGGGAACGTGAAATAATGGTGATAAACTTAAACATAAAACACAAAATAAGTCAACATAAGATGGAATAAGCTCCCACCTTCAGTCCGTCAGTGCATCACGATTACAGAACAACCTCGACCGTCACTTCCTTCAACTTAAACACACAAAAAAACACAAAATACAAGACAAACACTCATCAAACTCACTTACACGAACGTTGTTATGCGAGGATGGAACAAGCTCCCTCCTTCATTCGTTCAGTGCAAGTAGATGGATTTTCAGAATAACCTCAACGGACACTTCTTCCTTAACTTTAATATTCGTTGAAGCTGAAATGAAACGTCTTGATGGCCGCTTCGTACTGTTTCGTTAAAGTTTCATGTGCAACTTACGTAATCTGGATCATGGTAAGGTCTGTGTGGTCTGAATATGTATGTAAATCTATGTAAATATCTCTTCCGCCTCCTCCTGTTCATTTTTCTCTTTAATTTCTTGTTTTATTTTCTTCCTTTCTTTACTTCTTTTTCGTCGTATTCCTCTTCCTGCACCTACGCCTTCTCCTCTTTCCTCTCTTCCTCCTCCTCCTCCTCTTCTTCCTCCTCTATAATTTCTTGTTTTTCACCTTCACCCTCTTGCATCTCCTCCTCCTCCTCCTCCTCCTCCTCCTCCTCCTTCCTCCTCTTCTTTCCTCATTCATTTTACATTTTTCGTCATCTGCCACTTCATTTTCGTTTCCCCTCCTCTTCATCTTCATCTCCATCGCTCTCTTTGTCTTCTTCTTTTTCTTTTTCATTTTCGTTTTTCCATCTTCAACTTCATCTGCCTCTTAGTCTTCATTTTCTCCCCATTCTCATTCTTCTTTTTTTTCTTTTCTTTTTTTCTCTCGAGTTTTGCAGGTTTCGAAATTTTGGGGTTCTCTCTCTCTTTTTCTCTCTCTCTCTGTCTCTTTCTCTCCTCGTTTATCATACATTCTCATCCATCGTTTAGTTCACTGCCTCTTATTTCCTCATTCTCTTTATTTTTATTCTTTCCTTTTTATTCTCTTCTTCGGCATCTTTCTCTTCATTCAGTTTGCCTTTTCCTCCTCCTCCTCCTCTTCCTTCCTCCTCCTCTTCTGTCTCCTTTCGCTCCTGGATGTCTATTTCATCAACTTTCTCTATTCTCCTGTTTACTTGTTCTTCCTTTCTTTCTCCTTCGTCTCCGTCCTTCTCTTTCTTCTTTTCCTTTCTTCCTCTTCTCCTGTTTATTTGCCCTTCCTTTCTTTCCTCTTCGTCTCCGCCCTTCTCTTTCTTCTTTCTCTTCTTCTTCAATTTCCATCAACGTTCTCTCTCTCTCTCTCTCTCTCTCTCTCTCTCTCTCTCTCTCTCTCTCTCTCTCTCTCTCTCTCTCTCTCTCTCTCTCTCTCTCTCTCTCTCTCTCTCTCTCTCTCTCTCTCTCTCTCTCTCTCTCTCTCTCTCTCTCTCTCTCTCTCTCTCTCTCTCTCTCTCTCTCTCTCTCTCTCTCTCTCTCTCTCTCTCTCTCTCTCTCTCTCTCTCTCTCTCTCTCTCTCTCTCTCTCTCTCTCTCTCTCTCTCTCTCTCTCTCTCTCTCTCTCTCTCTCTCTCTCTCTCTCTCTCTCTCTCTCTCTCTCTCTCTCTCTCTCTCTCTCTCTCTCTCTCTCTCTCTCTCTCTCTCTCTCTCTCTCTCTCTCTCTCTCTCTCTCTCTCTCTCTCTCTCTCTCTCTCTCTCTCTCTCTGACATCTGAGGAAAATCTTAACACTGCCCTTTGTTGCATCTTCCTGAATTCTTTTTCGCTTCTCCTCAATTCTTCTTATTTTTATCGCATTTCTCTCTTGATGAGGCTTCTTTTACGTCGGTTTAGAGAGAGAGGAGTCCGCCGCTGATGACGAAGGCGAAGAAGGAGAATGGGAAGACGAAAGAGAGGCGGATAGCGAGGGAGAGATGGAGGGTATGTAAGGGAGGAGAGACAGAAAAGGATTAAGCCGAAGAAGGAAGATAAAGGAGAGGTGAGGAGAAAGGGAGAGGAAAGAGACGGAAAAGAATTAAGGAGGATAGGAAAGAGGAGATACGAAGAGAGAGGAGGAATGGGAATGTATGATGATGAGAGAGGAGGAGGAAGGGGATGTGAGGAAGCAAGGAAGGAAAAAGGAAAGGAATGACAGAAGGGAAGGGAGGAATGAATTGACGAATTTACGAGACCAAGAAGAAAGAGAGGAGAGGAAATAGGAAAGGAAAAGGGAACTAAACAAATTTGAGGAAAGAAAAAAGAGAAGGACGGAAGAGATGGAAAACTAGTAAATAAAGGAAGAGAGAAAAACTGGAAGGTAAAAATGAAAGGGAGAAGGAAGAGGAAAAATCACCACTAAATAAAGGAAAAAAGGAGAACGGAAAGAAAAAAAGAGAAGGAGAAGGGACTCTGCCTCGCTCACTCGCATAACAAGGCCCCTCTTTAAGACAGGCTCTCGTGGGACGTTCAGCAACAGTATTCTTCAAGAGCTGAGCGTTTCTTCAAGGTCTGCAGCGGATGGCGTACCCTAGACCCACATTCCCAGAGGCTTTGGGCTCCCACAACAAGCATTTTCAAAGGCCACGAAGATGATTAGTCGGGTTCTTATGAATGTCTCTCGCAGAAGCCTTGTCGAACTATCACTAGTCTCATAAAAATGACTACCCACAGCCTTGAGTGTCTCTCGCAGAAGCCTTGTCGAACTATTACTAGGCTCATAAAAATGACTACCCACAGCCTCTACGAAAGCCTTATCAAATGGTGGGTGTGTAAGGCCTGTTTCTTAAATGCTCTCAGCTCCCACAACTAACATTTTCAAAGGCCACGAAGATGATTAGGCTGGTTAGCATGATTGGCTTTCACGTTCATGGTACAGAAGCCTTTTCAAGCTATCACTAGGCTCATAAAACTACCCATGGAAATACCTCTACGAAAGCCTTATTGAGTGTGGTTAAGTTTTTCTCTGTTCTTTTCAATGTTTACTTTTTTTTCTTTGTTTGTTATTTTTTCTTGTTTTTTTTTCTTCAGCGTCTTCGTTATACTTTTTTTTCTTGTTTTTTTCTGTCTTATCTTGCATCATTTTCTTATATTTTTTTCTTCTTTTCTCCTCCTCATTCTCCTCCCCAGGCCCCCACCTTCCCTTTCCCTCCTCCTCCTCCTCCTCCTCCTCCTCGTCCCATTTTTGCACTTCGTGACTAATCTTAGTTGTGCCTATTAGGTCGAGGAGGCCCCTTGTAGTCTCTCCGTTCTCCTCGTTTTCTCGCTATGACTCATTTATTTTGTAACTCCCACGACATTTTCTTCACTTATTCCTTTGCTATTTTTCCTTCTCGCTCTCTTTCTCTCTCTTACTCTTTCTCTCTCATTTACCAGCTCTTTTTCTGTATTTTTCAATGTATTTTATTGTCGTTTATGTATTACTTTGCTATTTATTCCTCTCTCTATCTTTTCTTCTCTTCCTTTCTTTCTCTCTCTCATTCCTGTATTGCTTTGCTCTCTCCTTCTCTTCCTCTCTTTATCTTTCATTCCTTAACACTTCTTTGATATCTTATTCTCGTTCATTTATTTCATTGCTATTTCTTCCATTCTCTATCTCTCTTCCTCTCTTTCTCTTTTTCTCTCTCATTCCCCAACACTTCTTGCATTTAGGCGTCTCTCTCTCTCTCTCTCTCTCTCTCTCTCTCTCTCTCTCTCTCTCTCTCTCTCTCTCTCTCTCTCTCTCTCTCTCTCTCTCTCTCTCTCTCTCTCTCTCTCTCTCTCCCCCCCCCCCCCTCAAGGACTTATTGATTTCTCTGCTCCTTGAAAGAACGAGAAAAAAAATCCTACAGTCTACTTTTGTTTTTCGTTTCCCAAGTGGAGACAAGAATTCGTGTTTTCAGTACTCTTGTCCTCCACTCAATGGCCGGGAGTTCGTTATCGACTTATGTTACGTCAATGATCGTAAGAGTAGAGAGAAGAGAAAGGGAAGATGGTGAGAGGAGGAGGAGGAGGAGGAGGAAGGAGGAGGGGGAAGATGAGAAGCAGTGATTGTAAGAGTAGCAAAAAGAGAAAGGAAGATGGTAAGAGGAGGAAGAAGAGGAGGAGGAGGAGGAAGGAGGAGGGGGAAGATGAGAAGCAGTGATTGTAAGAGTAGCAAAAAGAGAAAGGAAGATGGTAAGAGGAGGAAGAAGAGGAGGAGGAGAAGTATAGAAAATAGTATTGGGTTCCTCTTCTCTCTCTCTCTCTCTCTCTCTCTCTCTCTCTCTCTCTCTCTCTCTCTCTCTCTCTCTCTCTCTCTCTCTCTCTCTCTCTCTCTCTCTCCCTCTCTTCTTTCTTCTAAGTTTTCTTCTTGTTTTTCTTCTTTTTTGTTGTTAATGTTATTGTTGTCATTTCTCTTCTTCTTCTTCTTACGCTTCGCCATCTTGTCATTTATCATCATCATCTTTATCTTCTTTTACTTCTTTTTCTTCTACTTAGTGTTCTTTCTCCTCCTCCTCCTCTTCCTCCTCCTCCTCCTTTTCCTTCTCTTGTCGCTGAAATGAGAACATCCACAGAGAGAGAGAGAGAGAGAGAGAGAGAGAGAGAGAGAGAGAGAGAGAGAGAGAGAGAGAGAGAGAGAGAGAGAGAGAGAGAGAGAGTAACATGTCCCCTTTAGGATGTCATTTCCAGCGCCATCAATTAGAAGGCTTGATGGTCATAGATTAGATACGGGAACCATGAGACGAAGATGCAAAAATAAGGAGGAAGAGAGAAATAGAAAGAAAGAGGAGACAGAGAGACAGGGGAGGGAAGAGAAGAAGGAAGGAAGAGAAGGGAGAGGAGGAGAAAACAGAGAACAATAAGAATAAAAAACAGATAAAAACAAAGGAAATATAAAGAGGAGACAGAGAGACAGGGAGAGGAAGAGATAAAGGAAGAAGAGGAAGGAGAGGAGGAGAAAAACAAAGAGAGCAGAAACAAGGAGGAGAAAAAAAAGAAAAGAAAGAAGGGAAATAGGAGAAAGAGGAGACAGAGAGACAGGGAGAGGAAGAGAGGTAAAGGAGGAAGAAGGGAGAGGAGGAGAAACAGAGAAAGCAGAAACAATAGGGAGATAAAAAACAAAGGAAGGAAAGAAGGGAAATAGGAGAAAGAGGAGACAGAGAGACAGGGAGAGGAAGAGAGATAAAGGAAGAAGAGGAAGGGAGAGGAGGAGAAACAACAGAGAAAGCAGAAACAATAGGGAGATAAAAAACAAAGGAAGGAAAGAAGGGAAAGAGGAGACAGAGAGACAGGGAGAGGAAGAGAGATAAAGGAGGAAGAAGGGAGAGGAGGAGAAACAGAGAAAGGAGAAACAATAGGGAGAGAAAAAACAAAGGAAGGAAAGAAGGGAAAGAGGAGAAAGAGGAGACAGAGAGACAGAGAGAGGAAGAGAGATAAAGGAGGAAGAAGGGAGAGGAGGAGAAACAGAGAAAGGAGAAACAATAGGGAGAGAAAAAACAAAGGCAGGAAAGAAGGGAAATAGGAGAAAGAGGAGATTGATAGACAGAGAAAGGAGAACGTAAAGAATAAAAGAAGGGAGGCAAAGAAGAGGAAGAGGAGACAGAAAGGAGAACAACAATGCAAATAAGAAAACAAGTGGGAGAAATGGAGGAAAATAGGAGGTAAAGGGAGAGAAAAAGAGAAAGGAGAACCAGAAGGAAGCAAGTGAGACAAATATGAGAAGAGGAGGAAGAGAGACAGAGAAGAAAGGGAGGCAAAGTGGAGGAAATGGAGGAAAAGAGACAAAGCAGAAACAAAGAATGAGAAAGAAGAGTTAAGGAAGAAGAGAAGAAAGAGAGAACTGAAGGAGAAGAAAGTAGAGAAACACAGAGAAGGAAAAGGAGGAGAAAAAGAAGAAGAAACAGAGAAATCGAAAAAACAAAATAATAGAGAGAGAGGAAGAGAACATGAGGAAGGAGGAGGAGGAGGAAGAGCGAGAAGCAGTTGCAGAAGGAAGAGGAGGAGGAGGAGGAAGAAGAAGAAGAAGAAGAGGAGGAGGAGGAGGAGAGAGGAAGAGAGAGAGAGAGAGAGAGAGAGAGAGAGAGAGAGAGAGAGAGAGAGAGAGAGAGAGAGAGAGAGAGAGAGAGAGAGAGAGAGAGAGAGAGAGAGAGAGAGAGAGAGAGAGAGAGAGAGTCGGGAAGTGTGTGCAAAGGAATAGTTTGAGAAGAAGAAAGATTGTAATGTAGTCCTGAGAGAGAGAGAGAGAGAGAGAGAGAGAGAGAGAGAGAGAGACCACGTCCATAACCCTATTATAATCATCTATCTTCCCTTCCCTTTTTCCCCATTCATCCCAAGACCTCCTCCTCCTTCTCCTTCTCCTCCTCTTCCTCCTCCTCCTCCTCTTCCTCCTCCTCCTCCTCCTCCTCCTTCCCTCCAGTCATTCTCTTTCTTCATCCTCCGGCGCTCTCCAACACAATCAAAATTCATGCCATAGAAAATATACAGTTTTGAAGTTCATTCCCTTCCCTTCCTTCCCGTTCCTTTTCTTCCCGTTCCTTCTCTTCCCGTTCCTTCCCTGCCTTTCCCTTTCTTACCGGTTCCTTCCCTTCCTGTTCCTTTTCTTCCTTTCCCTTCCTTTCCCTTACCTTTCCATTCCTTCTCTTCTCGTTCCTTTCCTTCCCTTCCCTTCTCTTATTGTCCATTCGTTTCCTTTCCTTTCCCTTCCCTTATTGTTCCTTCCTTTCCTTTCCCTTCCCTTATTGTCCCTTCCTTTCCTTTACCTTCCCTTCTCTTCCTATATCTTCCCTTTCTTTCCCTTCTTTCCCCCTAGCCTTCCCTTTCCTTCTCTTTCCTTTCCTTCCCTCCCCCTTCCCTTCCCATTTCTTTCCTTTTCGTCCCTTCCCTTCCCTTCCCTTTCCCACCCGTCCCTTCCCTTCCACCGCATCTCTTCCTGCAAATTGGAATGAGGGGGCGGGTAAGGGGGCGGGAAGGGGGCGGGATGAGCATAGAAAGGGCGGGAGGCGCTTGGAAACAGTATATAAAATCGACGTTAAGATTCTTCTCTCTCTGTCCCTGTGGCTATTTCTCCAACCTCCTCCTCCTCCTCCTCCTCCTCCTCCCTGCAAACACTGGAGATATGCCACCCACTTGTTGTTGCGAGGAGGAAGAGGAGGAGGAGGAGGAGGAAAGAAAGTGGTTTCCCGTCACGATTTTAGATTTTCTACGAGTTGGCGCTGGCCGGAGTTAGGAAGTGGAAGGAAGTGGTGAGGTGGAGCTGGGTGGTGGAGGGTGGTGCTGGTGGTGGTGGTGACTGGGGGAGGAAGGGGTGTAGGAGAATGTGGAGAAGAGGGAGGAAGGAAAAGTGGAAGGATAACAAGGTGGAATAGTGTGGTTTTGAGGCTGGTGGTGATGGGACAAGGCGAAGTAGGGGCTGTTTAAGTGGAAGAGGAGGAGGAGGAGAAGGAAGAGGAGGTACAGAGGGAGCAGTAAACAAAGGAAGAAGAGGAAGAGAAAGTGGTTGAAGAGAAGCCGAAGAAGAGAAAGTGATAAATGGGAAGCCAGTGTTGATGTTTAGCTTGTGTTAGTAAAGAAAGGAAAAAATGAAGAGAGAATTAATAGTGGGAAAAGGGAACAGGGTACAGAAGGGGAAACTCAACACTAGTATCTCCTAAGGGAATTAAAGGGTGGTGATGATGGAAGAGAGGAAGGAGAAGGGAGAAGAGGGAAAGAAAGAGAGAGATGAGGAGTCGGTAATGATGGTCTAGAAGAAAGGCGAGAAGTTTGGAGAAGAAAAAAGGAAAATAAAAAAAAGACGCCGATGAAAAAGATAATGATGATGAAGAGGAGGAAGAAGAGGAGCAAGTATAGAAGGAGAAAGCGAATGAGGAGGAGGAGGAGGAAGGAGGTACAAAGAAGACAGTAACAGAAGGAAGAGGAGGAGAAGGAGGAAGGTGAAGAGAAATAAAAGAGGAGGAGAGAGAGAGAGAGAGAGAGAGAGAGAGAGAGATAGCGAAGGAGGAGCAAGTGGAAAAATACAAAACAGAAGAAGATAATAATAAGAAGAAGAAGCAGAGAAAGGAGAGTAAATGGCAAGACATGGAGATTGCTTGAAGAAGAAGAAAGGAAGAAGATGAAAAAGAAGACCAGGAAGAAGCAGAAAGAAGAGCTGCAGCGTCAACCAGTTACCAAGACCAGCCTCAACCTTACCAAACGATTAACCAACCATACAAACCACCATCATCAACCAAGCTCTAAACAGAATCGCAGGGACACAAAAGACTACCAAGGGCTGCAGCGTCTCCCATCCGGCCTCCTTCGGGAAATCGGATATACACGGACTCAAATTGGCCGATTCAGGAGGCTTGGGAGAGGTTCGAGTCCCGCCACGGATCAGATAAAGTCAATAGCAATCGATTAGGTGGAGGGCGGGGTGGAGGGTCGCGTGTGGATGTGGTTATGGTCTCCCTGCTAGCCTCCACAATGCAGCTTTTCCCTCTGTGATCGGTTTAGGTCGCCACAGGATCAGGTTAATCGGATGAGGGATGTGGGTGGCCAATAATGAGGAGGTGAGGGAGGGCTGAAAGGCTCTGTTGATGGACCACTGGCCGGGGGGACGCTGGGTGAGAGGAGGAAGAAGAGTAAGAACGAGAGTGAGAGAGTGGGTCGTATTCTTAAACATACTTGACAAGGCTTTCGTATAAGTTTTGAGCATTTCCACGGATGGTTTTATGACCCTGGTGGTAGTTTGATCATTCTTCTGTGCCGTGAACATAAAATACCACGCCTAACAACCCGACTGATCTCCTTTTCGGCGTTTTGGAAATAGTTGACGTGGGAGCCGAAAGCGTCTAACATACTTGACAAGGCTTTCGTATAAGTTTTGAGCATTTCCACGGATGGTTTTATGACCCTGGTGGTAGTTCGATCATACTTCTGTACCGTGAACCTAAAATACCAGTAATAAGAACCAAACTGATCTCCTTTTTGGCATTTTGAATTAGTTGACGTGGGAGCTGAGAGCGTCTAACTAACAACACCGAACACAGCGAGACAGTCCGACAACGAAGGACGGTGCTGGGCCTTTCCAACCATGTCATGCAGTAAATTAATAGCTAATGAATGTGTCACTCCAATTACGCCGCCCCGAACGAGGTGGACGAACGAGGAATGATATTATAAAATGCGATTGATGCTGCGTGATTAGCGTAACGACGGGCAGGTGGCTCAGGCGGAGGAGGAGGAAGAGGAGGAGGAGGAGCCCAGGTAAATATTCAGGTGTAGCTCAGGTGTGGCGGAGGGCAGGTAGGTAGGCAGGCAGGTGAGGGCCGCTGCTATAGATGGTCCTCGTGAAATGCATTAGAGCGCGCGTCACGGCTAAGCGGCGATAATGCTCACCAGTCGCCAAACGGAATATGATTGAGGCTGAAATGGAGCAGGTGGAATGAGTCACTTCGGAGAGGCGTCAGGAATGGAGAGTGTGTGGGGGGCGGAGGGGGAGGGGGGGGGGGGGGAGTGAGAAGGTGAATGTGTACCTGAAGAGAGACAGACAGATAGATAGACAGGCAAACCGACTGACAAACATAGAGACAGAGACAAACAGCAAGACAAGAGACAAAGACACTAAAACAGACAGTCATAGACAGATAGACAGAGAAACAAATACAAGCAGACAGATAAACAGAGACAGACAAAGAGAGATACAGATGCAGGCAGAGATAGACAGACACACAGACTAAGATGCATTACTATACTATCACCCCCTTCCTCTCTATTACAATCAACTAATGCGTCACAAATCAAACACATCGGCCGAAGAAAAAGTCATACAAACAATCACTTAACTCAGAACCTACACCGGCGTTTAGTACACTCCTGAAGCTCCCACGGGCGGCCCTCACACGCCCGCACCAGACACGCCCTGAACCGGTACTGCTGCCCACGCCCACACGACACACTGCACGGCGACCACAAACCCCAAGGAGACCACGACGCCCCACTTCGAGCCCCGTAACGCCCGCCGGACCCTGAGACCTCGATGGCCGGCGTCTCTAAAGCTAGGTTCTTTGAGAGGTCTTCGCGGTCTCCTATGGCCTCGATCTGAACCACATTGAAGAGCCTTTTTTTACGTGATTTCTCTTCCGTGTGAGGCTTGTGAGGAGGCTTCTTAGATTCCCGGGTTTCTGGTCTCAAGAGCGGGAAATTGACTCTCTTCGTAACCTTCGGCCGGGTCACTACCTCCTCCCCCTGGTCCTCCACGTAAGTCAGCTGGAGGAGATGCTGACCCTTCCCAACGTGCACCGCCAAGACCAAGGCCACCACCACCATTATCACCACCATCTCCACCTTCATCACCGTCATTGCGTGACAGAAAATTATCACACTTTTTTTTTTATTCTTGTTTTGTTTTTTTTGTTTTTACGTTCTTTCTTCTTCATCCTCTTCTCTTTTAATCTCCTTATTTTATTTCTACTTATTCGTTTTATATACTTAACCGTTATTTCCTTTGTTTTTTTTTCATATATTTTTTTACACAAACCATTTTTTTTTCACTCACATTCATAACGCTACTGTTTTTCATTTGTTTTGCTGTAGTTAAAGGAAGGAATGACAATTTTTAAGTCTTTCTTCTTGACCATAAAGACAATAAAACAAAAGCTGGTCTCGGTCACCACGGTTCGATAAACAGAAACTCAAAACGGTAGAGAAAGAAGAAAAAAATAGAGAAAATCGAAACTTCAGCCCTCCCACCAAAGTTCCAATTCACCTTTCCTATCGAGATCACTATAGAAAAAAAAATCAATAAAACTCAAAGAACAAACTATCTCATATATACTAAAATAATAAAATAAATAAATAAGGTCCTCATGGTTCAGTAAAGAGAAACAGCCACGGCAGAACAAGAGAAAAATAAGAGAAATCGAAACTCTCTAATTCTCCAATCAAAGTTTCTCTAAGACAGCCTCGGGAGCCGCTAACAAAGTGCGCGGCCTCCCCCTCAGCCCGTCCGGATATACCACAGCCTCCCCTTAATCCCCTGAACACTAGAAAAGTCTTTGGGAAAATCTCCAGATACCCGTTTCCCCATCATCTACCTTTCCCTTGCCCTCCTTTCACCTCGCCTTTCTACTTCTTTTCTTTCTTCCTTTCCCTTGTTTTCCCTTTCTCTTCCCTTTCCTGGTTTAGTTCTTCCTTTTACATTACCTTTTCTTTTCCTTGTCTTCCTTTCCCCTCGTCGTTCTTCTCTTTGTCTTTCCCCCGAAGAGAGGACACTGAAAGAGGAAGGGAAGGAAGAGGAAGGGACAGAAGGAGTAGGGAAAGACACTGTAGAAGGAAGGAGGCAGGAGAGGGACAAGAAGGAGGAGAAGGAAGAGGAGGAAAGAAAAAAAGAAAAATGGGGCAGGAAAAAGGGTTCGAGAGAGGCAGCAGACAGAGAACACAAAGAGAAAGAAGAGCGAGGGAGAGAAGGAAAGGAAAAAGAAAGAGCAGAGGAAGTAGAGGAAGAAAAGAAAAGAGAAAGAGAAGGCAGGAAGGAAAGAGGGTACGATAAGGGCAAGAGGGAGGGGAGGAGAGGCGGGAGGTGGAGGAGGAACAATCGATGGAGTCACTTCCAGAACCACTCATTTGTAATCGTCCGGCTTCCAGTCAAAACAAAGGTCCCCATTGTTACGTCTCGCTCTCACCTGACGCCCACACCTTCGTCCTCGCTTCCTCTTCCTCTTCCTCCTCCTCCTCCCCCTCCCCCAACACCGCCGCCACACATTGATGGAAAGGAAATGGACTTTTTTTTCTATTATTTTCCTTTTGGTCTTCGGTTTTTTTTTTACTTGTTCTCTTAAGAATGTCGGTATTTTTTTTGTATTTCTGGAGTGTTGCAGGAAATTGTGAAGTGATTTTAGGTGCTGGTGTTTCTTTTTTTATTGTTTCTCTCTCTCTCTCTCTCTCTCTCTCTCTCTCTCTCTCTCTCTCTCTCTCTCTCTCTCTCTCTCTCTCTCTCTCTCTCTACCTGGGCTAATTGGTCTACTGGGAGAAGTAATTTGAGAGAAACGTTTCCTCATGTGTGGGTTTGTGAAGAGTGAAAAGTTTGATTTGATTTTTACGTTATAGTTTTTTCTTCTTAGTTTTAGTCAAGTTTTTTTTTCTCCTTTCCTTTCTACTTCGCGTGTGAAGGAAAGAGTTGCGTTTATTTATTTATTTTTTATTATCGAACTGAAATATAAGGAAAAAAGAAGAAAGGAAAAGCGTAGGGAAGAAATGGAGAATATAAAGGAAGAGAAAAATAAAGGAGGAGGAAAAGGTTCAAGAAATAGGAAAAGAATAAGGAGGAAGCGAATATTATGATAGAGAGAGACTGAGAGAGAGAGAAAAAGTGCAATAAGGAGAGAGACAGCAATGGGTGGGTGACAGATGGTTACTTCCTGGGCCGAGAATCGAGGCGGAAGACACACAGTGGATAGCGGAGCGAAGGAGAATATGTCCCGCGCGGGATTTGCTGGCGAGAGGCGGCGGATGACGGGCTGATGTGAAGCTGAGAGAGACGGATATTGGGTGCCATTCACGGGGGGAAACGCATCTGTAGTGCCAAGTAGGGCCGCGTAGTGCCGACCCCCTGACCCGAGGCGGAATGAGAGAGAAGGGAAGGACACACACACACAGAGAGAGAGAGAGAGAGAGAGAGAGAGAGAGAGAGAGAGAGAGAGAGAGAGAGAGAGAGAGAGAGAGAGAGAGAGAGAGAGAGAGAGAGAGAGAAAATGACGGGGGTAAGTGAGGGAGAGAGAGGGAGAGAGAGAGTTGATAGTGGAGTAGAAAGGGAGAGAGAAACTGAGAGTGGTGGAGGAGGAGAGAGAGAGGGAGAGAGAGTTGATGAGTAAATAATTATAATCTCCTTACCTGATTATGTTTACTCATACGTGTAAGAGGGAGGTAAGCTTTTATTTCAAGGTGGCAAATATATTAAGATGAGCGAACTAAACAACTTGTGGGATTATACTTATTTTTTTTTCCTTTTCATCTTCTGGTTCTTGTTCTTCATCTTCCTCATTCTCTCCTCCTGCTTTTTTTTTCCTCTGTCCTTCTTCCTTATTCTTCTTCGCCTTTTTTTTTTTCTTTCTCTTCTCGCTCGGGGGAAGAGTATAGGAGTATTTGCATTTTTCCCGCTTCCCAATAAGGCGGGGCTGTTTTATCTCGTAGTAAGCATCATCTGTGTATCGGGAATAACTAAATATTGGGAAGGTGTCCATACGTGTGTTGGGGGTGTAGACACTCACTGATTGGCCGGGTGCTTTAGTGTGTGTGTGTGTGTGTGTGTGTGTGTGTGTGTGTGTGTGTGTGTGTGTGTGTGTGTGTGTGTTTGCCGCAAAGAAAGCAGCTCATCGGCAAAAAAAAGTTATAATGAGAAAAAAATTTGCCAGGTAAACAATGACATAATATAAAAAAAAAAGAGTTCAGAAGAGTGGCCAAAAGAGAGGTCAATTTTAGTAGGAGGTGTGTGTGTGTGTGTGTGTGTGTGTGTGTGTGTGTGTGTGTGTGTGTGTGTGTGTGTGTGTGTTTATTCGCTTTATGCAGTCACTCGTAAAATCCATATCTGCAGTTAAACAAAACACAACCTGCAAGTATAGTTTGCATTCATATATGCATTTATGCATTCATGTATGCTTACGTGGGGGGCGGCGTGGGGAGGGAGGGGGGCGTCCTGAGTGTGTGCTTTGCGTATATGAATGCTCAGCCGTGTATGTGCGCTGTGTGTTTTTCATTTATTCCCTAACGCACATAAAACAGACATTTCAACATAAACATGACACAACGCCCTGTGTGTGTGTGTATATATGTATTCATGCACACACACCTGTGTGTGTGTGTGTGTGTGTGTGTGTGTGTGTGTGTGTGTGTGTGTGTGTGTGTGTGTGTGTGTGTGTGTGTGTGTGTGTGTGTGTGTGTGTGTGTGTGTGTGTGTGTGTGTGTGTGTGTGTGTGTGTGTGTGTGTGTGTAAAGTAGCCCTTTGAGAAGTATGTTTTGTTGGCGAGTCATTACCAGACAGATGGGAGCCGCACCACCACCACCACCACCATCACCACCACCACCACCGCCTCCTCCTCCACCACCACCACAACCTCCACCGCCGCCGCCGAGGACAGTGCCACCCGTATTTCATATTATCTGCGCCGCCGACTGGCCTCCCTGGCGCCCATACGTCTTGCCGCTATCGACACGCCCATCCATTGCGTAGACAGGCCGGGAGTATCTATATTAAATGCAAGATAGCGATCACGGAACCCCGCCGAGCCCCGCGCCGCGCCGCCAGGGTCAGCCGGGGCGTGACAGGTGTGTTTGATGGTGGTGGTGGTGGTTGGGGTGGTGGTGGTGGGCGTTAGGTAGATAGCTGGTGCAAGTGGACACACACACACACACACACACACACACACACACACACACACACACACACACACACACACACACACACACACATACACACGGGCTGTCGCATACACGGTACATGTAGTCAGCAGTTTATCGGTGTTTTGCTGACATCACCCAAGCCATTACGTATTAAAAGCCAGGCATTCCACGGCAAACACACACACACACACACACACACACACACACACACACACACACACACACACACACACACACACACACACACACACACACACACACACACACAATTACACACGGTGATATTCTCCCTAAAAATCTCCGAAAAAAACGTAATTTTTTTTTTTTTTATCCCGGAAACGACCTTGACTAGACCGAGTTTGTGTGTTTGTTTGTGTGTTTGTGTGTTTTGGACGTGAAATAAACTCATGCATTCACTTTATCTATCTATCTATCTATCAAAATATCTATCTATCTATCTATCTATCTATCTATCTCACCTCCACCCTCTTTTCTCTCCCCATCCATCCATTTCTTTCCTCCCATCTCTCCTCCTCCTCGTCCTCCTCCTCCCATCCCTTCGTGCCTCCATCACTCCCGTCTTCTCCACCATTACCTCGCGGCTCCACACCTTCCATTACCAAGCTTTAACATCCTTACTGCCCATTATCCGAGACAAAACACCGCGCATCCCCCATTCTCCGCGACCAGCCCCTCTCCATTACCCGCGATGCTGCTCTCTCCCAAATCAATCCCAGGCGTTTCTCGCAGGTGGCCGCAGGTGTAAGGAAGGAAGGGGAGAGAGAAGGGAATCAGGAAGAGAGATAAAGGGAGGGAAGAAACGAAAGGAAAGAAAGGGAAAGGAACGAATGGGAAGAAAAGGAATGGAAGGGAGAATTTGAGGATGGGAAAGGAGGAAGGAAGGGAAGAAAAGGAAGGAAGGAGAGAAGAGAGGGAAAGGAAGGAGAGAGGGAAGGAAGAAGGAAGAAGGAGAGGAAGGAAGGAAGGGAAGGAAGGAGAGAGAGAGAGAGAGAGAGAGAGAGAGAGAGAGAGAGAGAGAGAGAGAGAAGTAGAGGAGAGATAAAGGAAGGGAGGGAGAGAAATAAAGTTAGAAAGCCGAGAGAGAGAGAGAGAGAGAGAGAGAGAGAGAGAGAGAGAGAGAGAGAGAGAGAGAGAGAGAGAGAGAGAGAGAGAGAGAGAGAGGAAACGAAAGGAAAGAAGACAGACAGAAAGGCTAGAGAAAGGGAATAAGGAAAGGCAGAAGGAAACCATGGAAGACAAGAAAAGGGGCAGCAGATTTTTATATAGTCTATCTATGTCAAGGTGAATTATATCAAGTAGATCTCGGTTTTAATGTGACGGGTGTGATGATGATAAGGGGAGGACATGGAAATATGGGCTCGCGTGTCAGGAATAGTGTGTGCGGTCGGGGGGAGGGGGAAGGGATGGGGAGGTGCGTGTGTGTACGTGTGTGTGTTGCGTCGTGTTGCTTCTGAGCCTTATCTCTTATTCATGTGTCCGGTGCGTGTCTCGGACGTGTAGCGCTGACTGACAAAACTTTGACTGCCATTCTTTTGCTGTGATGGTGATGAATGAGAGTGTCACCACCACCACCACCACCACCACCGCGGTCATTCGCCTCACCACCATCACCATATCCACTACTACTACTACTTCTAATACTGATAACAAATATAATAGTTGACAAGTTATCCCTCACACACACACACACACACACACACAGATCACTGAATTCACCTACTCACCCACCTATACTCACTCACCCACCCTTTCATCCACCCACCTATCCAACCATCCACATAAGCGACGACAGCAACGACAGGGACAACGACAGCGCTTCAGGATGTCCCGCGTGAGAGCTCTCGAATATCGGGCGAGATCTGGCGCGGCGCGGGTGATTAGCGCTGCGAAATTGTGTTCCTCTGTCAATAGAAATAGCATGCGTGGGGCTTAGAGTCGAGAGCAGCGGCGACGGAGGCGAGGGAGGCGCTGCTCGGCTTAAGGAGTTGCCGGCTGGTGGTGGTGGTGGTCGTGGTGGTGGTGATGGTGGTGGTTTTGTATTATAAGTATTATCCGCTGTTATGGTTTTTCTGTGTTTGGTATTTGTTTTTGTTTTTCATTATTGTTTTGTTTTATTATTCATGCCCTTCTCTGTTCTTTTGTGTGTTTGTTTTTTTGTGATTTTTATTGTTAGTGTTCTTCATCGCCTCGTTTTCCTCCTCCTCCTCCTCTTTCTTCGTTTTTTCCCCCTTATTCCTCTTTTATTTCCGCTTGTTATTGCTTGCCTGTCCTTTGTTTTGTTACCTTGAAAATATTGTAACGAAAACGAAGTGAGATGAGAGAGAAAAGGGAGGGAAGGGAAAGGAAAGGAGAGGAAGGGGTGAGGTTAGGAGAGGGGGAAGAGTTCGATGGACGGGCAAGGAGAGGTAGGTAAGGTATGGGAAGGAGAAGGAGAGGGAGATGAGAGGGAAATTGAAGGGGGTTAGAGGGAGGGGTGAGAGAAAGGGACAGAGAAAGACATGACCAACAGAATCAAACAGTAATAAAACTAAGAATATCATAAGAAAATCACTGTGAATAAGTATCATCACCACAACATACCTTCACATACCCCTCCGCCCAACCAACCCACAGACAGACAAAAGGGACATCAGAAATCTATATCTATACCTCTAAATAAGAAAGTCACTGTGAAAAGGTCCCGTCACCACAACATACCTTCACATACCCCTCCGACCAACCAACCCACAGACAGACATGGGGCATCAGAAATCAATATCTATACCTCTAAATAAGAAAGTCACTGTGAAAAAGTCCCGTCACCACAACCTACCTTCACGTGCCCCTCCGACCAACCAACCCACAGGCAGGCAAAGGGCATCAGAAATCTATATCTATACCTCTAAATAACATAAAAGGCAACGCATATAAAAGTAAACACGTGCGGTGGTTCTATTTTTATGTACTGCCATTTATTTATCTTTCCACTGCCGCGCGAGTCACGTCCCTCGATTCGTGGCTGAGTGTTCGGAATATGTTTTATGCACGCACCTTTTATTTCGTTTTTTTTTACCCCCCTTTTCCCCGCGCCGTCCAGTTCCCTTTCCCGCCCTCAAACCCTCGCTCCCCTCCCCCCCCCCCGTTCCCTTTCCCATTTCTCCCATCCCGTCCCCCTCACAAATCCTCGCTTCCCTCGCTCCGTTCTCTCTTTCCCATATCCTCCATCCCGTTCCCCTCACCTTCCAGTTCCCTTTCCCGTCCTCAAACCCTCGCTCTCCTCCCTCCGTTTTCCCTTTCCCATATCTCCTATCCCGTTCCCCTCACCCTCCAGTTCCCTTTCCCGCCCTCAAACCCTCGCTCCCCTCCCTCCGTTCCCTTTCCCATATCCTCCAACCCGTTCCCCTCCCTCTGTTCCCTTTTCCAGGCTCCATCCCGTTCCCCTTCCTCCGTTCTCTCTCCCTGCTTTTTACCCTTCTCCCTCTCCTCTCCTCTCTCTCTCTCTCTCTCTCTCTCTCTCTCTCTCTCTCTCTCTCTCTCTCTCTCTCTCTCTCTCTCTCCTCCTCCTCCTCCCTAACCCAGACATTATCTACCTCTCCTTGCCCGTCCATAGACCTCTTCTCCCTCCCCTAACCTCACCCCTTCCTCTCCTTCCCTTCCCCTTCCCTTCCCCTTCCCTTCCTTTTCTCTCTCATCTCCCTCTCCTCCCAAACCCACAATTTACCAACCTCTCTTGCCCCCATTCCCATACCTCGTCCTTTCCTTTCCATTTTTCCTTGTTCCATATTTAATACTATCCTCCCGCCGCCATATCCGCCCCGCCCCGCCCCGCCCCGAAAGGGTTAGCGTTCTGTTCCTCTTGACACGCCCCGCCGCTCAATCGATACAGTTCTCGCATTGCTTTTTCCCTGGCGCCTATGATGGATTTGCTTTGCTTCCCCATATACGAGACCATTTCCCTCCCCCTCCCTCTCTCCCCCCCTCTTCCTCCTCCCCACCCTCCCCTTCCTCCCTCCCCCAGCTCATCCACTCCAGCATTTGTCCGAGTCCGCCTCTATGTGAAGTGTCATGCTGCCTGGATTTATGCAAGGAACACCACCCCCACCACCACCACCTCTACCACCTCCACCACAACCACCACAACCACCACCAACACAATCCCAACCATCACACGCGTTGCCCCTTTCTCTGTCCCTTTTTTATCTATCTATCTATCTGTTGGTCTATTATATAGGAGAAGGGTAGATGAGTTCGAGTTGAGTTTGGTTAGGTTAGGTTAGGATAGACTAGGTTAGGATACGTTGGGTAAGGTTATACTTGGGTAGGTAAGGTTAGGTTAGTATAGGTTAGGTATCTATCTCTTTATATATCTGTCTATATATGTATATCTAAAAGAGTAAGTTTAGGAAGGCTTAGTTAGGTTAAATTAGGGTAGGTAAGTGCCATGTTAAGGAGAGGTAAGTTTAGGTTAGATTACGTCTCTGTCTATCTATCTGTCTATATATGTATATCTAAAAGAGTAAGTTTGGGAAGGTTGAGTTGAGTTAGATTAGGGTAGGTAAGCACCATGTTAAGGAGAGGTTAGGTTAGGTTAGGGTAGGTCTCTGTCTGTCTATCTGTCTATATATGTATATCTAAAAGAGTAAGTGTGGGAAGGTTGAGTTAAGTTGAATTAGGGTAGGTAAGCACCATGTTAGGGAGAGGTCAGGTCAGGTTAAGTTCAGGTTCGGGCTCTAGCGCTACAAAACATGGATTCAAAAAAGCGAAAATCGTGCTGTACCTAGGGAGCCAGGTCACAGGTAGAGGCGCAGTTAGTCCTCGGTCTGGCCGGCAAGAGCCCTCAGCGCCGGATCCTCTTAGCTCGGTCTTTGTCGCCGGGTCCTGCTCTCATTCTCCTCCCTCCTGCTCCACTTCTCTCCGTCTCACTCCATCAGCCGCCACTCCAGAGGAACTTACGCCATTGCTTTCGCTTCGCCTCATTTCAACCTTCTTCTCCCTGGATGATGCTTCGCCTACACACACACACACACACACACACACACACACGCACACGCACACACAAGCACAAGCACACACATACATACATACACAGCTATATTCCTTCCTTCCTTTCTTCTTTCCTTCCTTCCTCCTACAATCCATCTCCTCTTAATCCTTCTTTTCCTCTTTTCTCTCCTATCCTCGTTGTATTCCTTCTTTTTCCTTCTGCCTCTTTCTTTTCTTCTTCATATCCTCTTCGTTACTTCCATCTCCCCTTTCTTCTCGTTTCATCCCCTTCCTTCCCTCCGTTCCTCACTGCCTGTTCCGTAATCTTACACCTCTTTCATCTTCCTCCTCCTCTTCCTTCCTTCTCATTCTTTCCCTCTTCTATGACGTCTTTTCTCCTGGTTCTTTTCCCTCTTTCCTCTTTCGTAATCGTTTCTTCTCCTCCTCCTCCTCCTTCCTCCTTCTTCCTCCTCCCTCCCCCCTTCCCCCTCCTTCATCTCCGGGGGTGACAACCTTGCGTTCGATTAAAGTTTGCAAATTTAAAATCCTTTGTGCCGGGGCCGGGGACTCGGATATACGGAGTTGCTTATTTATTCATTCTTTCTTAAATAAGTTGCTAGCAAGAAGATGAATTTGCATTATATATTCCATCATCAACTCCCCCCCCCCCCCTCGTCCCCCTCGTGGAAGATACTGTGGTGATGGTGGGGGGAAGGGGGGAGGAGGAAGAGTACGTGGGTGGGTGTGGGTGAGTGTGGGCGTGGGCGTGAGGTGTCTTCATGAGTCCTTTTCTGGGTGTGTATCTCTTTGTTGCTATTAAAGATGGAAAGCGATGACCATGTACCTGTGTGTGTGTGTGTGGGTGGATGGATGTGCGTGTCTGCATCTGTGTGTGGGAGGGGGGAAGGGTGTTATGTGCGTGCGTGTATGTGTTTGTACTCCTCAATCATTCATTCCACACACCCAAACTTTTGCCTGCACTCCATTCGCGACTCGGGCCAAGCAGAGTGCCAGGACAGCGTGCCAGTGTGTCCCGCCATGTCATTTTTCATCCATTAAACTTGCATGCCGCGGTGACCATTACAGGTGACTAATGCATACTCTCTCTCTTTTACAGGTATGACCCCTCTCACCTGTGCTAAGGTAGCCTGGGAAGTGGCCCGCCCAGTGCCACTCCCACCGCCACCTCCTTCCCTTGTGGTGAATATGAAAGTGGGTGTTATTTTGTTCCAAGGTCTCTGTGCCGTGGACATTAACTTCATGGATTGATTCGAAATACTTACACATTCAGGAGTTGCTCGCGACATTCAGATCACGAAGAGGAGTTTAGGAGCGGCATTTGAAGTTTAGTTGAAGATTCGAGATTATACAAATTTGTAAGACGTAGGAAGGATGAGGTACCACTTTTTTTATGATATACTGAGAAGTTAGACTCGTATATTCTCGTACATTCAGGAGTTCCTCGCCACGTTACTATCACGAGGAGTAGTTTAGAAGCCGGTCTTAATTCATAGAGGCGATACAAATTTGCCAGACATAGGAAGGATGAGATGCCACTATTTATGGTATACTGAGAAGTTAGACTCGTATATTTTCGTACATTCAAGAGTTTCTCGCCACGTTACGATCACGAAGTTTAGTTTAGAAGACGGTCTTAATCCATATAGGCGATACACATTTACAACATATAGGAAGGATAGGACGCATAATGATACCGCTCCTTATGATATACTGAGAAGAGATTAGACTTGTATTGTGGCGCGTTGAGGAGTTGTTCGCTACATTACCATCACGAGAAATTCCTTAGAAGCGGCACTTACAGATTAGCGATGGTGCTCATTTGCAAGACGTAGGAATGATCGGGCATAAAACGGCACTGCTTTCCACGATGTACTGAGGAGAGTATATTGCTCACCATAATACGATCACGAGCACTGTTTTAAACGCGGCACTTCAGTATTAGAGATGATAAACATACGTAATGATATACTGAGGATAGTTTAGTTTAGACTTTACATGCTATAAAAATTGCTGTTTAAACGCAACTCTTCAAATACAAGTCCCTTTAAATACAGGTCCCTTTAAACACAGGTCCCTTTAAATACAGGTCCCTTTAAATACAGGTCCCCTTAAACACAGGTCCCCTTAAACACAGGTCCCTTTAAACACAGGTCCCTTTAAATACAGGTCCCTTTAAACACAGGTCCCTTTAAACACAGGTCCCTTTAAACACAGGTCCTTTTAAATACAGGTCCCTTTAAACACAGATCCCTTTAAACACAGGTCCCTTTAAATACAGGTCCCTTTAAACACAGGTCCCTTTAAACGCAATTTCCTCCTTTTTGTTCTCTCTCCTGTTACATTCGCTGCTGTATGTGTGTGTCGGCGCCGCTGTTACTGTCGCCCTCGTTACTGGCTCCGGTGGGTGACGTCAGCGCCATCCGCCTAATGGGTAGTAATGATGCCCTGCGTTACATCAGCATTTGTCACGCTTTTATAAAAATGACTCCCCGTTACGATACTGTTTGGCGGCACTAATTTTGTTTTGCTTTGAAATTATTGTAAATGGCGCCATGCAGTTTTTTGGGAGAGAGAGAGAGAGAGAGAGAGAGAGAGAGAGAGAGAGAGAGAGAGAGAGAGAGAGAGAGAGAGAGAGAGATTCATGATGGGACGTTTTGGAGGAATGGAGAGGAGAGAGGGAAGGAGGAAAGGAGGGAGCGAGAAAAAGGGAGGGAGAAGAAGAGAGAGAAGAGAAAAGAAGCGAGATCGATAGGAGAAAGAGGTAATAATGGCGAGAGAGAGAGAGAGAGAGAGAGAGAGAGAGAGAGAGAGAGAGAGAGAGAGAGAGAGAGAGAGAGAGCGTGTGTGGGTGGGTGTTTGAATTTTAATGAGCTATACTTTTTTTTATGAAGCTCAATATCGTTACCGAAGAACAGTTGTGGAGGTGGCTGTGATGGTGCTTGGTGATAGTTCTTGTATAATGACGGCTATTAAGGCTGTATAATTATTTTCGCAGACATAAAAGAAAGTGCTGAAATCTAAATGGAGTGACGCAGGAAGGGGATTCGAACCACTGAGATATATTTGGACTTTGTGTTTTGTGTAAAGGATTGTTGATATTACGGCGAAAACTTTGACTATATTTTAATGAGTAATAATATAAACCATTTCCGGGAGTACTAATCTTAATGCTGTGAGGCAGGTACGGGATTCGAACCACTCTACGATAACTTTGGACTATTTTCGTGCTAATGATTCTTGATGTAACAAAGCTCTCACGGCAAAAGCAAACGTTGATGGATAGTGTAATGAGTAATAGTATAAGCCATCTCAGCTCCAACTAATGACAATATAGAAATAGTAATCAAGTTATGTTCAAATGAGTATTGTTAAACATTGTTATGGGAAAAACTTATGATATATATTTTAATGAGTGATAATGTAAGCAATTTCAGCGCCAAATGATAACACAATTCTGCTTTTTATTTTCATCATCATCATCATCATCATCATCATCATCTGTCTGTGTGTTAGATTATAAGGAAAATAAAAAAAAGTTAAATACAAACAGATTCAGATCAATTAGAAGAAAAAAATAGATGGAGGGAAAGAATAATAAATAGGAAATTAAGAAGAGAAAAAAAGACAAAACAGAATAAAAAGTAGAGAGAGTAAAAGGAGAGAAGGAGACAATGGAGAAAGGAGGAGGAGGAGGAGGACGATGAGGTAGGAAACAGGAGAGGACACACACACACACACACACACACACACACACACACACACACACACACACACACACACCAAAACGAGAAATAAATAGAGACATTCGCCCCCCCCCCCCCCACAAACACAGTGGCGATCGATTGGGGGGGCGGGGGGAGCCGGGGGGGGGGGGCCACGGCGCGAGGTCTTTATTGTTTGGTGGGTCTGATGATTGGGGGGAGGAGGCCGGAGGGAGGGAGAGGGGGAAAGGGGCGACATGGGAAGGGATGGTTAGGAAGATGAACGAAAGGGAAAGGAAAATGGATAATGGGAGAAAAAAGGAACAAAAAATAAAACAGATGGAGGAAGATGAAAAGTAGAGAGTAGAAGAATAGGAAGAAAGGGAAGAAAAAAAAGGAAAAAGGGAGATATGGAGAAAGGGAGGGAAGGGGGTATAGGAGAGGGGTTGATGGGGAGGTGATAAGGGATGGCCAAGGAAGGTTTTTAAAATGGTGAAAAATAATAATAGTGAAAACATAGAAAATAGTGACAGAATGGTGAGAATAGTGAGATAATTATAAGGTTAGGGATTGGCAGGATAGTGAAGGGGTAAGGGGGGAGGCGTGTTAGTGAAGGTTTGGGAAAGGTTTTGGTATAGTGAGGAAAGGATAGTGACCAGGGAGAAAAAAATATACTAGTTAGTGTTTTGATATAGTTCACTTGGTTCTGGCTGCAAGGAATGGCATGTATAGTGAGGAGAAAGGGAGGGTGAGGACAGAAGGGTGTTGATGGAACGGAGGGAGCGGCCACAAGGGAGGTTAATTGTGGACAGGGTGAGGGAGGAAGGGGACGAGGGAGAAGAGGGAGAGAATGAAGGGGGTTATCAGTGGGGAGTGAGGAGGATAAGGGAAAGGGAGGAAGGGGACGAGGGAGAAGAAGAGGGAGAGAATGAAGGGGGTTATCAGTGGGGAGTGAGGAGGATAAGGGGAAGGGAGGAAGGGGTGTGATGATAAAGTGAGGGGTGAGGAAAAGAAGTGGTATAATGATGGAATGGGAAAAAGGAAGGAAGAGAGGAAGGATTGGGAAGAGAAAGAAGGGAGAAAAAAGACGAAAAGGAGAAGGAATTGGATTGGAGGAAAACTATCGTGAGGAGGAAAAAGGGGAAGAAGGGGAGAAGAAGCGAAAGAAGCTATAAGGGTGATAAAGGGAGGGAGGAGAGAATGAAGGGAGAGGGGGAGAAGAGGAGGAAGAAGCGAAAGAAAGTGTAAGGATGAAAAAGGGAGGGAGGAAAGGATGAGGGTAGAGGGGAGGAAAGAGAGAAGAAGAGGAAGGAGATGAAAGGAAAAGTGTCAAAGGAGATGAGTAGAAGTGGAGAAACTATAAGAGTGACATCGCTTGACCTCAGTGCACATCTCCGTTACATATGGGGAAGGGAGGATACTGGGTTAGAGGAAGGGAGAGGGGAGAGAAAGTGGGGCAGCGGGGCGAGGACACATGGGCGGCGGAGGGGAGATAAGAGTGATAGGGAGGAAAACAAAGGAGAATGGAGAATAGGGAGACAGATAAAGAGGAGTTACGCAGACAGGAGGGAAGGGGGGAGGAAAGAGGGAGAGAAAAGGGGGGGAGGGGGAGCCTGTCAAAGCAGAGATAGCGACAGTCACGCTGGGGGACGAGAACACGAGAACGGAAAAAGGGAAAAAGAGAGGAGAAAGAGAGGAAGAGAAATAGAAGAGAGAACACAAGGAGAGGAGCAAGAGAAAGGGGGAGAGGAGAAAGAGGAATAAAGGAGTAGAAATAGGACACGAGAACACGAAAATGGAAAAAGAGAGAAAGAAGAGAAGAGGAGAAAGAGAGGTAGAAAAATAAAAGAGAGAACACAAGGAGAGGAACAAGAGAAAACGGGAGAGGAGAAAGAGGAATAAAGGAGAAGATATAAGACACGAAAAGACGGAAACGGGAAAGGGAAAAAGAGAGGATATCCTTTCCGTCTGTTTCTTCTCCTCCTCCTTTTCTTCCTCTTTTTTCCTTCTCTCTCTCCTATTTTCTATCTCCTTCCTCTTTCACTAATTATCACTTTCTTCTCCTCCTCCTCCTTCTCTTCTTCCTCTTAAGAGACATGGAGATGCAAGCGAAAGGGACATAGGAAGAACGGTGGTAAAACAGAGGAGAACCAGAAACGAAGAAAAAAACATTGATATAAAAACTCAAACGGATAAAAAGGATAAAGAGGAGAAATTTGGAAAAAAAACAGGAGGAGGAAGAAGAAGAAGCAGAGAGTGGAAAAAACAGAAAACCAATAATAAGGAAAAAAAGGACCAAAAAAAAAAAGGGAAAGAATAAGAGAAGTAGAGGAGGAGGAGGAGGAGGAGGAGGAAGTAGAGGATGAAAAAACAGAGAAAAAAAAAGAAGAAAAGAAAAAAATAGGCATAGGAAGCAGAGAACGGAAAAAACAAAAGAAAAAACGAAGACCCCGCCCCCTCACCCCCCCCCCCCCCCAAAAAAAAAAAAGCTTATTCCTTACACAATTAGGGATGCATCGAGGCGAGGAATTCAAGAGCTTGTCAGGCGGAGCTCCGAAGCCTCTAATGGACAGTTCGAAGCCGCGTGTCGACACTCGCTCGTTATTCGCTGTATCAAGTGTCCTGACAACGTATCCGAAGTCCCTTGAGGCGGAGACTAAAGCAGGAAGAGGAGGAGGAGGTGGAGGGGGGACACAAGGGAGGAAGGAAGGAAGGAAGGAAAAGTATAGAAATGGGATAATAAAATGAAATAGAAAGAGGAAAAGGAGGAGGAGGAGGAGGAGGAGGAGGAGGAGGAGGAGGGGGAAAAACAAGGGAGGAAGGAAGGCAGGAAGGAAGGAAGGAAAAGTATAGAAATGGGATAATAAAACGAAGTAAAAAGAGGAAAAGGAGGAGGAGGAGGAGGAGGAGGAGGAGGAGGAGGAGGAGGAGGGGGAAATACAAGGGAGGAAGGAAGGTAGGAAGGAAGGAAGGAAGGAAAAGTATAGAAATGGGATAATAAAATGAAATAGAAAGAGGAAAAGGAGGAGGAGGAGGAGGGGGAAATACAATGGAGGAAGGAAGGTAGGAAGGAAAGAAGGAAGGAAAAGTATAGAAATGGGATAATAAAACGAAGTAAAAAGAGGAAAAGGAGGAGGAGGAGGAGGAGGAGGAAGGGGAAACACAAGGGAGGAAGGAAGGAAGGAAGTAAACTATCGAAATGGAATAATTGAATGAAGTAGAAAGAGGAAAAGGAAGAAAAACAAAAAATAAGAGAAAAAAACATCTGCTTCAATGATTTATGTATCTATAATTGATAGAGAACGTTCCTCTTACCTGTAAACGCAATAAATACCTTTCTTAAATATGTGATAAGATGGAATTTAGCTTAGTCCCTCATTTTAGTCTGCGATGAGTCAGGATTTAAATTATTCAACCTTTCAAGGAACCTCGAAAACATCAGCATGTGAATAATCAATGACCTCTGAGCCTCTCGTCCTCTAACTGAACCAATACACAAAAAATCATCCTCTTAAGAACCTCTAAAGTACATCAACGCACACAAAAAAAATCCTTCCGTCCTTATTTATCGTAAGAGCCATTTTAGGTCCACATCTTCATCATTTTTCTTCTATTTTTTTCTTTATATTTTCTCTTTGTATTGATTTATGTGTGTCTGAACGTCTTTGTACATCCTCATGACAACCACTAAACTACTAAAAAAATCCTTCCCTCCTTGTTATTATTACCCGCAAGAGCCGTTTATGTCTAAGTCCACATCATCATCTATTTTTTTTCTTTAATTTTCTTTTTGTATTAATTTATGTGTGTCTGAACGTCTTTGTACATCCTCATGACAACCTCTAAACTACTTAAAAAATCCTTCCCTCCTCGTTATTATTACCCACAAGAGCCGTTTATGTCCGAGTCCACATCATCACCAATCCACCGAACTTCATTATCACGTCCAACACAAATAGTTCAGTCCCCGTTGGAGCGTCATTAGTCCGTGTCATCGCGGTAAACAGTTTCCTTCCAGCTCACTCATTCCCCAATCAGCTGAGTCAGGAAGGAAGGAAAGGCGGACGGAGGGAGGGAAGGAAGGAAGGGCGGTGCGTAGGACAGGACAGGGCCGCGCCGTCACTAGGGCAGAAGATATTGCAGCAGTCACCCACCAATTCTCCCCCTCCATTCGTTTTCTTTTCCCCTTTTTTCCCTTTTTTTCCTCCCTCCCTTTCGTGTTTCGTCAATAGGGTAGCTAATTGGTGGTTTCTTCTGCCGAGGGGAAATGACAAAGCGACTAATTGTGGTAATCTTGTTTCTATACCTCGTCGTGGACACAGAACTTCGCTATTCGTGGACATTCAGACACGGCGAAGCGAGGGGGGGAGTGCTAGAGAGAAGAGTGAGTGGGGGGGGGCAAGGAGGGGAAGGGGGAAGGGGAGATGGGAGGGAAGGGAGAGAAAGAGAGAGAATGTGTGGGGATGTGTGGTTGGTAGGACGAAGAAAGGGGATGTGTGTTGTATTGATGGAGTGTGTGTGTGTGTGTGTGTGTGTGTGTGTGTGTGTGTGTGTGTGTGTGTGTGTGTGTGTGTGTGTGTGTGCTTAAGAGTTCCGTCAATAACACATCCTCTAGTACCCTTTTTACCTTTATACAAACTACTTTATACATTCGTTTTCAGATATACATAATACATTCTCTCTCTCTCTCCGGGTCCGCTCCATAATATATTCCGCGTATATTTGTCCATTTTTGCCCCCCTTTGACCGGGTCGTATTTTGATATGTATATATTTGACATGCACCTGACTATGTATCATGCGTGGCCTTGCTGCCTGTTTACATATGATAGCACGACACAGGGCAAGGCGGGACATGGCGAGGGAAAGCAGGGCAGGACAGAGGATGGCAGCGTAGGGTAGAGGAGGGGCAGGGAAGGGGAGGCAAGGCATAGGAGGGTAGGGGAAGACAGGGGAGAGTCGGACATGGCAGGAGAGAGGAGAGCATGGGAAGGAGGGGCGGCAAGGGGAAAGGGTGGCAGGGGAGGGCAAGGAATGGAGGATTATTAACCATTCATTAACAAGCAACGACTTCAATTCAGTTTAGTTTTAGTAGAGGGTCAAGAAGACCTAACCTAACAACCTAAGCTAACGTAACCTATCCTAACAACCTCACCTAACCTAACCTAACAACCTAAGCTAACGTAACCTATCCTAACAACCTCACCTAACCTAACCTAGCAACCTAAGCTAACGTAACCTATCCTAACAACCTCACCTAACCTAACCTAACAACCTAAGCTAACGTAACCTATCCTAACAACCTCACCTAACCTAACCTAACAACCTAAGCTAACCTAACATAATCTATCCTGACAACCTCACCTAACCTAACCTAACAACCTAAGCTAACCTAACATAATCTATCCTGGCAACCTCACCTAACCTAACAACCTAAAAACCTAAATGAACCGAACTTTATCTGACCTAACAACCTAACCTGACCTAACAAGAGCCTTCCTCATGTGATTCCTTTCTTGACTTCTTGTATGCTGTTCTTCAGTGTTACTCTTCCAAAACATCGTGTCATATATATTTCCCTTCCTTATCTCTGTTGTAGGTCAGCTGTCCAGGTCTCATTCTCAAACAGTTCGAGGCTTACACACACACACACACTCACACACACACACACACATTGGACAAGGCTTTCATAGGAGTGGTGGGAATATCATGGGTAGTTATATGAGCCTAGTGCTAGTATGGCAAGGCGTCTGCACCATGAATGTGAAGGTAAAAAGTTTATAAGAACACGATGAACTTCCTTTTCGGCCTTTGTAAATAGCTAACGTAAAAGTCGCAGTTATCTTAGTATGGTCTCTTTACTCTGCCCTCTCTCTCTCTCTCTCCCCCTCGTAGTCCAGGTCTAAGCCAAGCCATCGGGACTCGAACCAAGGCTATTTACCTTTTTCTGTGAGCAGGGTCCAGACAGCCACACGGTAAAGCATTTAGGTTGGCTCTCCGTGAATTCCCCTTGACCGCATGTACACTGGCGGCGAGGGTTGGTTTGCAGGCCTCTGAATAAACAGTAAGGCGGCCACGCTATGCTAGAATGCCTCTCTTCCTTCCTCCCCCTCCTCCTCTTCCTCTTCCTCCTCCTCCTTCCGTACACAAGTAGCTTACCTCTCTTTCCTCCTTCCGTTTACTTTAGAGGGTTGTCTCTCTCCCTCTCTCCTTCCCTTCTTCCTCTTTCGTGTACAGTACTTAGTTTGTCTCCCTGCCTTCCTTCCTTCCTTCCTTCCTTCTCCTCCGCTTTCTGCATCCTTCTCCTTCCCTCCTTCATTCCTTCTTCTATTCTTTACACTGTTAGCAAGTCTCTCCTCCTTCCTGATCCTTCTCCTTTCTTCCTTCCATCCTTCTTTCCTTCCTTCTCCATTACGCTTTCCCTTCTTTCTTTTTCCTTCTTTTCTTTTTTCTTCATTCTACATTTCTCCCCTTCCCTTGACATCTAGCTAATAATTTTCTAACCTTCCCTTCTTCCTACTTTCAATCCCTTGTTTCTTTTCCCTTTTCCTTGTTCTTCCTTTCAGTGTTATTCTTCCCTTCCATTCTTCCTCCTTTTTCTCTTTTTCGCCTTCCTTTTAACTTTTCCATCCCTTAAAATTTAGCTTGTATTCCTATTGCTTCAAACTATATATATATTTTTTTCATCTCGTCCTCCTCCTCCTCCTCCTCCTCCTCCTCCTCCTGCCATTGTTCCATCTCTGTCTCACTCTCCCTCGCGGTGGCTCGCAGATTTCAGCTTGGCCTTCGCTGAGGTTTCGCGAGATCGATGAAAAATGAATTATATCTCGGACTTGAAGGGGGACCTGCGGCTAATGGTGAGTGGGACGTCAGGTTGTTGCAGGAGACGATAGGGCTTTTAAAGTGAATACTACGGGACTCTGCTTGGGATTTGTGGTGTCTGTGAGAGGGATGGGAAGGGAGAAGAGAACGTCGACTTGAGTAAACGCAGAGAGAGAGAGAGAGAGAGAGAGAGAGAGAGAGAGAGAATAAAGAACGAGAAGGTGAGGGAATTGGTTAGTGAGTACGGAATGAAGGAAGAAAAAACAGAAAGGGCAAATTGAAGGAAAGAAGCAAGAAGGAAAGATGAAACGGGGGAGGAAAGAACAGAGTGAAGGATGGAAGATAGGGGGAAATAGAGGAGAAGAAGGGAGGAAGGAAAGGCAGAAAGGGAGAAAGCAATAATGTCAGTAAGAGGAGGGAGGCGGAATGATAGGAAGCAAAGAGGAAAGGAAGAAAAGAAGAGAGGAAGAAAGGAACGAAAGATAACGAATGAAGGAAACAGAAAAAAAAGTGGAAAGAAAAAGAAAGCAGGAAGGAGTGAGAGAAGGAAGGAAAGATACAAAGGAGAGACATAATTAAGGAAGAAGGAGCAGCAGAAAGGACAGAGAGACGGGAAGATGGAATGAATGAAAGGGAACCAATAACAGCGGCAAGAAAAAGAAGGAAGGAAGGAAGGAAGGAAGGAAGAAGGAAGGAAAGGTGCAAAGGAGAGACAAAATTAAGGAAAAAAGAGAAGCAGAAAGGACAGAGAGACGGGAGGAATGAATGAATGAAGGAAAACAAAGAACATAGGCAAGAAAAAGAAGGAAGGAAGGAAGGAAGGAAGGAAGAAGGAAGGAAAGATGCGAAGAAGAGGCAGAATAGAGGAAGAAAGAGCAGCAGAAAGGACAGAGAAAAGGGAAGATGGAATAAATGAAGGAAAACAAAGAACATAGGCAAAAAAAAGAAGGAAGGAAGGAAAGAAGGAAGGAAAGAAGCAAAGAAGAGACAGAATAGAGGAAAAAAGAGCAGCAGAAAGGACAGAGAAAAGAGAAGATGGAATAAATGAAGGGAAACAAAGAACATAAGCAAGAAAAAGAAAGGAAGGAGAGAGGGAAGGAAGGAAGAAGGAACGAAAGATGCAAAGAAGAGACAGAATAGAGGAAGAAAGAACAGCAGAAAGGACAGAGAGACGGGAAGAATGAATGAATGAAGGAAGGAAAACAAAGAACATAGGCAAAAAAAAGAAGGAAGGAAGGAAGGAAGAAGGAAGGAAAGATGCGAAGAAGAGACAGAATAGAGGAAGAAAGAACAGCAGAAAGGACAGAGAAAAGAGAAGATGGAATAAATGAATGAAAACAAAGAACATAAGCAAGAAAAAGAAGGAAGGAAGGAAGGAAAGATGCAAAGAAGAGACAGAATAGAGGAAAAAAGAGCAGCAGAAAGGACAGAGAGACGGGAAGATGGAATAAAGGAAGGAAAACGTAGAACATAGGCAAGAAAAAGAAGGAAGGAAGGAAGGAAGGAAGGAGGGAAGTACCGAGTATAGTTCTTAGCTTGCTGTTGACTTTAGGCCGAAGAGAAATATTGTTTTGGCGGAGTGAGAGTCTCTTTCTTCTCCTCCTCCTCTCCTCCAGGTTTTCTATCTCATTTCCTCTCCTGCCTCTTGCCACCTCCTTTCCTCCTCCTCCTCCTCCTCCTCCTCCTTCTCTCCTCCTTTCCTCCTCCTCCTCCTCCTCTCATGATATTTTTTTTTTGCTCTCCTCGTCTTTCTTTCCTTCCATTCTGCTCTCACCTCTCTCTCTCTCTCTCTCTCTCTCTCTCTCTCGCTCTCGCTCTATCTATCTATCTATCTATCTATCTATCTATCTATCTATCTATCATCTCACTTTCCATCACATATATCTCAACTTCACTTTCCCTTTTTTCCACCTGGTCCAAAAGATCTATTTCCACGGGGCGCTCAGGTGGGCACGGCAGGCTAGTTTTTTTTTAATTAGCGGAGGTGAGCACGCGCGCCGCACATTTCATAAGCAATAGGCGCGGGTTAATGGTGACGGATTGAATGGCTATCACAGGTGAGGCGTAATAGAGGTGACAGGTGCGCGGAGGATCATGACGGTAATGGAAAGTGGAACGAAGTACTCCACTGCTCTCTCTTACTTGACCTGACTTTCCACGTGAGTTATAGAAAGATGAAGTATATGACCTTTTTTTTTATCTTCGGGTTATGTGTCAGTGTTGTATGATGACTGGCAGACAGGTAGAGATCTGGACAGGTGTGTTATCAGTATAGTCACACCTGCTTAGAGTTAGTTTCTTATTTCTGGTTCATCTGTTTCTCTTTTCTTTCTCGTGTTATGCGTCAGTGTTGTATGATGACTGACAGACAGGTAGAGATCTGGACAGGTGTGTTATCAGTATAGTCACACCTGCTTAGAGTTGGTTCCTTATTTCTGGTTCATCTGTTTCTCTTTTTTTCCTCGTGTTATGCGTCTGTGTTGTATGAGATTACAGACAAACAGACAGACAGACAGACGAACAGGTAGGCAGGTGTTTTATCAGTCTAATCACACCGGTTTGTAGTTCTTTCCATATTTTCTGATTCATTTGTTTCCCTATTATCTCCTTCACCCTTTATTTGGTTCTAGTCCTCATTTTCTACCTTCTCCTTCCTCCTTTTCTTTCTATTCTTTCAACTGGTTCTCTTTCCCTCACTCTTCTTTCCTCATTTCAACGTTATGTCCCTCCTCCTCCTCCTCGCTCTCCTTTCCCTCCTTCTCCTCCTCCCATCTTTTTTTCCTCCCTCCTCCGCCTTCTCACCTCCTCCTCGTATCCCACACTCTCCTTCTTCATCCCTCCTCCTTAATGTCTCTTCCCCGGTTCCTCCTCCTCCTCCTCCGCCTCCTCCTCCTCCTCCTCCTCCTCACTTTCTTCAATTCTTCCTACTTGATATTCCATCTTCTCTCCTTCCTATGCAACCTCCTCCTCCTCGACCGGCATCCTTCATTTCGCTTTTTCTCCTTCATCCTTTTTACATAATATACCACTCTCTCCCTCTCCCTCTTTCCTCCCTTCTCTCCATTATTCCTCCATCCCTCCCACTTAATTTTCCTACTCCTCTTAAAACTCCTTCACCCTTGCCTCCTCTCATCGTGAACTACCCTTTCCTCCCCTTCTCCTCCTCCCTCTTCTCTTCTCTCTCCCTTCTCCCTCCTCTTCTCTTCCTAAATCCTGGTGGGTGACAAAAAGGTTTATGTCTTAATCTAGTTACTGGCGAGGCTGAGTCAACACCTGTTCCCTTCATGTTGACAGCCCTTCATGCCACCTCAGCACCTCCCCTTCACCCCCCATCACCTCCACCACCACCACAACCACCACCGCCATTACCACCATTACATTTTTTTTTCTTTGGGTGATGCTACGCCTCTCCCTCCTCCTCCTCCTCTCCCCTTCACTCCTCATCACCATTTCTCCTTTTTCCCCTCTTCTTTTCCCTTTTTTCTCCCTTCTTCTTAAGCTAGTCTTCTCCCCCTTCCTCCATTATCTATTTCATTTCCTTAACCATTTTCTTCTTTCCTTATTCATTGCCTCCTTTTCACTCTTTCTTCTTCCTTTCTCAAACTAACGTTCTTCCCTCTTTCCTCCATCCACTATTCCACTTCCTTTTCTTTACCGTACTTATTTTCCTATTCATTACTTCTTTCCTTCCTTCCCTCTTTCCTTCCTTCCTTCCTTCCTTCCCTCCTTTCTTCCTTCCTTGTTCCCCATCCCTCGTTACATATCCCCCATTTTCTTCAGTCCCTCCTTCCTTCCTTCCCCCTGAGTAATGAAGAAAGGGTATACTCAAGTCCTTTCTAGTTTTATGGCAGAAGAAGCGTGTGGGATGAGACGCTTTATATCGAAGTAACGGGCGGAGGAAAGGAGGAAAAAATGCGAAAAGAAGAAAGGAAAAAAAAGAATGATCAAGACGAATGCCCCATAAACCCGAGGATGTTAGGAAGAGCTTAAGACTTATGAAAAAATAACGAAATTGGAGGTAAAAAAAAAATGCTACTTGTGTACGATAGAAAAAATATAATAGTGTTTGATTATGTGATATTTTAAGCTATTTTAGTGAGAGAGAGAGAGAGAGAGAGAGAGAGAGAGAGAGAGAGAATATGTATATAGTACTCTGATAAAAGTCTTAGGACATTTCATTTCATATTTCACTATCACCAAGACTCACCCAGAGAGAGAGAGAGAGAGAGAGAGAGAGAGAGAGAGAGAGAGAGAGAGAGAGAGAGAGAGAGAGAAAAGTGAGAGAGAGAGATTGGCTATTCTGAAGAGGACGTAAAGACTAATGAAAAAGGTAACAGTAGTTGAGAAAGAGAGAAGACGATGAAAGTTGAAATAATTAGAGTTTACGAACAGCGTTAAGAAGAGAGGAAGAGGAGGAAAATGAAGAAAAAAGAAAAAGGAAAATGGAGGAAAAGAAAGAAGAAATTATAGTAAAGAACCAGGTATTTTAGTGGAAGTTGGAGAAGAAAGGAAGGAAAATGAGAAGAAGAGAGAAAGAGAGATGAGAGAAAGGAGAGATTAAGGAAACACTGAAGAAAAGAACGAAAGAAAGAAGAAGGAAGGAAGGAAGGAAGGAAAGAGAGAAAAGAGAAAGACAGGGAGAGAGAAGAAAGGCTAAGGAAACATTGATAATAAAGAACGATAGAAGGAGGAAGGAAGCAAGGAGGGAAGGAAGGAAGGAGGGAAAGAGAGATAGAAAGGAGAGGAAAAAGAAAAGAGAAAGACAGGGAGAGAGAGAAGCAAGGTTAAGGAAACATCGATGAAAAAGAACGCAAGAAAGAAGGAGCAAGGAAGTAAGGAAGGAGTGAACGAGGGAAGGGAGCGAAGTAGGAAAAGAAAGAGGGATAAAAGGAAAGAATATTGTACCGGCCGAAAAAGAAATAAGAACCTTGATAGACGAAGCAAGGAGGAGGAGGAGGAGGAGGCGGAGGAGGAGGAGGAGAAAAAAGAAGAAAGGAAAGGGTCAGCTGGTTTATGAAGCGTAGGAAGAGGAGAAGTAAGGAGGGAGGGAGGGAGGGGAATGAAGAAAAAGAAGAAAAGGAGAAGAAGAATAAGGATAAAAAGAAAAGAGGAGGGGAAGTAAAAAGGTGAGGAAGGAAGGTGAATAAAAAAGAGAAGAGGCAGAAGATAACAATTAGGCTAGAAGGTGCGGTAGGAGAGAGATAAAGAAAAAAAAAAGAAATTAAGAAACGGAGAAGGAGAAGGAGGGGGGCTGAGAGGCAAAGAGGGGTTGGTGGAAGAAGTAAAAAGGAGGAGAAGGAGGAGATAAAAAAAAGGAAGAGGTAGAAAAGAACGAATAAGAGTAGGAGGAGGAGGAGGAGAGAGAGAGATAAAAAGAAGACAGGAAAGAAAAGAAGAAGCAGGAGGCGAAAGAGAGAAGGGGTGGGGTGTGGGGGGCAAGGTCACAGCTGCGGAGTCTGGGAGAAGGAAGTGGCCATAAGATTGTTTTTATTTAGAAGCAGACAGCGCTCTGAGGAAGATAACTTTTGACTTGTGGAGAAATTGGTTTTAAGATTATGTCTGGACGGCGAAACGACCCCTCAGGATGCAACAGACGCGCGGAGATGCAGCATCCAGCCCGCCCCCCGAGATCCATCCCTCCCCTTCCTTCCTAATCCTTATCCAAATCCTTCTCATCCGTCTTCGCTTTGTATTCCACCATTCCTCATCTTATCCTTTTTCGCTGTCGTCTTCCGGGTCGTTCATCTGACTCTCCCGACCCTCCTCTCCTCTCCTCTCCTCCGACTTCGACCCCGGCTTCGACTCCTCCCGGTTCAGATCGGAAAAACTACAGCGTTATAAAGATCGCCTCCTGCCGGCCATTCGCTAAACAAGAACACGAAACAATTTGGCCAGACAACTTTATGGAGAGCTTCGTTTTCTTTTACGCAATAGCACCACCACCACCACCACCACTATCACTATTACTACTACTATGTCTACGTCAACCTATACAACTGCTGCTTCTATTCTTACTGGTCTTCCTCCTCATCCTCATTCTTCTTTTCGTCCTCGTCCTCCTCTTCGTCTTCCTCCTCCTCCATTTACTACTACTACTACTACCACTTCTACTACAGGAGGAAGGAAAACATCGCATCTCCTATACCATTTTATCCTTTCCTCCCTTCCACTTTGCGCCATCGAGACACTAAAGAAAAGCATGAAAGCATTTGAACTCAGGAGGCAAAAGGCAAAAGAAAGGAGGTTTGGAAGGCAAGGGTGAGGAGAGGGAAGGAGGAGGAGGGGGAAGGAGGAGAAAGGGAGCAAGGAGGGGGAGGGTGCAGGCAGGCAGGCGGGCAGGCAGCCGTCCTTATAAACGTATGTGATACTTGTTGCCGAGGAGGAAATAATGGGAGACTTGTTGCCGGGGCTCCTTAGCGGGGAAGCGAGGCACGCCACGCCACGTCATGCAACCCACCGCCCTCTAGAGCCCCTCCACTCCCTTACACGCCTTCCCACGCCCTTAAACCCTTACTACATGTTGTTTTGTGCCTCTTCATCCTTTTCTTCACGCTTCCTTTTTATTATACTCTCCTCTTAACCTCTCAAGTAACATAGATCCCACACGCCTCGACACCCGCTTACACGCCTTCCCACGCCTTCCCACGCCCCTAAACCCTTACTACATGTTGTTTTGTGCCTCTTCATCCTTTTCTTTACGCTTCCTTTTTATTATTCTCTCAACTTAACCTCTCAAGTAACATAGATCGCACACGCCCTCTTAAACCTCTCCATTTGCTTACACGCCTTCCCACGCCCTTAAACCCTAACTACATGTTGTTTTGTGCCTCATCATCCATTTCTTTACGCTTCCTTTTTATTATTCTCTCAACTTAACCTCTCAAGTAACATAGATCCCACACGCCCTCTTAAACCTCTACACCCGCTTACACGCCTTCCCACGCCTTTGAACGGTCATTATTTGTTGTTTTTTACGGCTTCCCATCGTTTCAACATAATTCTTTTACAGTTTCTCTTCCTTGTCCTATCTTTTTTTGCCTCTTTAAGTGACCTATCCTTGCCCACACACACCCTGGAAACTCTCTACTCCCTTACACGCTTTTCTAGATATTTGACATCACCATATGCCTACCTATCACTTAACTATTCTCCTTTTACGCCTCCTCTCTCTAAACGTCCTCATTATTCTCTCTTCCCAGCCCTAAGGTAACGTATCCTAGCACCTACGACCTTTGTAAGCCCTCCCACGCCCCGCCACGCCTTTCCACGCCCACTGTCATATTTTTAAGCTTTCCACGTACTCGTTTCCAAGATAGTTCGTGTTCCTCGTCCTCATTCGTCAACTCCAGACCTAAAAACTAAGATAAGTGAACCCACATCCGCCAACTCGATCTCACTGACCTCTTTCTATGCCTTCAAATGTTGGTTCTCGTCCTCGTCCTTCTCCTCCTCGTCTTTGTTTCCTCCTCCTCCTCCTCCTCCTCCTCCCCCTCGTCGTCCTCGTCCTCGCGTTGCAGACCTTCCAAGCCCCGATGAGCCGCCTAGATTTATGATGCAGCTCAAAGTCAAGTCCTCGCAATGTCCTTCCTCTTCCTTCCTCCTCCTCCCCCCATCCTCCCCCTCCTCCTCCTCCTCCTCCTCCTCCTCCTCCTCCTCCTCCTCCTCCTCCTCCTCTTCCTTCATTCTCTGCTCTTGTTTTATTGCGTGTCCTTCGTTTTAGTCTTCCTTCCTTCCTTCCTTGTGTTCCTCCTCCTTCTCATTCTTCTCTTCTTCCTCCTCCTC
>NC_066546.1:9935488-9967988 GCF_024679095.1 Eriocheir sinensis | reverse complement strand
CCCTTGTTCTCCCTCTATCCTTCTCTTGTTCTGGTGCCGTGGGCGAAGGGGGAACATGTATGAGACGACCAGTGTTGTGTTGCGCCTCCGCCTCTCCGCTGGGCTCTGCTGTAGTTGAACCAGAGCAGAGTAAAAGTATTAAGAGGCATTCCTTCATATCTTCAGAGCACGCAGTAAGCTTAGAACGCAAGGAAGTCAAGAGGAACTGAAGACTTAAACCAGAGATGAATATTCTAAGAGACAGTTCTTCGTCACCTCTCCAGAACGCAAAGAAAGGTAAAGCAGAACAGAAGAGATGAACGAGAGATGAATATTGTAAGTGCCAGTCCCAATCACCTCTCCAGAACGCTAAGAAAGGTAGCATAGAACAGAAGAGATGAACCAGAGGTGAATATTGTAAGTGCCAGTCCCAATCACCTCTTCAGAACGCAAGGAAGCAAAGCAGAACAGAAGAGATGAACCAGAGATGAGTATTGTAAGTTCCAGTCCTAATCACCTCTTCAGAACGCAAGCAAGTAAAGCGGAACAGAAGAGATGAACCAGAGATGAGTATTGTAAGTTCCAGTCCCAATCACCTCTTCAGAACGCGAGCAAGTAAAGCAGAACAGAAGAGATGAACCAGAGATGAGTATTGTAAGTGCCAGTCCCAATCACCTCTTCAGAACGCAAGGAAGCAAAGCAGAACAAAAGAACAAAGACTTGAGAAACTTCGCAAGACCCTCAAGCTTAGTTTCCGTCCCTCCAACATCGAAGTCGCGTGGATAGAGTGCGGAAAAGAAGAGAAACAAAAGCATTAGACCCTCAATTCGCCCTCGAGCTTAGTATCCGTCCCTGCATCATGGAAGTCACGTGGAAGGAGTGCAAAAGAGAACAGAACCAAGCACACTAAACAGTTGCTACGCCCTCAAGTTTAGTATCCAACCTGGCAGCATGGAAGTCACGTGGAAAGGGTGCATACGAGGACAAAACCCAGCACACTAAACACTCACAACACCTTCGAGCTTAGTATCCCTCCCAGCAGCATGGAAGTCACGGTGGGAAGTGTGGCATCGTGTTAGCTTCTCATGCAAGGGACTCAAGCCAAGCAGACACAAGCCTCCTGAATGCTGCCGCCTCGTGCTCTGGGAATCCATGGATCGCCTTGCTATTGGGGGAGGTTCGAGGCCCAACCATCACGTACGAGGTTTCCCCAAGCAGACCTCACCGCCCCTACCACCACCAATACCGCTTTTGGGTTCCGGGTTCTGCGTTCTGGGTTCGTGGATTGTTGAGGTACGGCGCGACTGCAGACGAAGGAAACGGAAACGCGAGCGGAAAAACGAAAGCCCCCGAGATATGCTTCCTGGAAAACCGATATTCTTGATGGATGCGGAGAAATTATGTCGTCCCCGGAAAGTAGCGAGCAAGGATCCGGAAGAAATTGTATTGGTAGTGACCTGAAAGAACGAAGGAACGGAAGGAAGGGAAGGAGAGAGGAGGAACGGAGGAGGAGGAGGAGGAGGAGGAGGATTGACTGCGAAAGAATTTAGGATTTAGACGTAAGAATCGCGTGTTTTAGGAGCGAAAACCGAAACGAAAAAAACGAATATGGTTCTTGTAAGACAAATAAAAAGTATAGCAAATTTGACGACTTAGTTAATAAAAGAAAAATTGAAAAAAATAGAAATAATAAGAAATACACTAGAAAACGAAAAATAAAATAGTGCTTGAAACAGAGAGAGAGAGAGAGAGAGAGAGAGAGAGAGAGCCGGCTTGAGTGTGGCGTGAGTTGTGTGTACCTTCGCTTAAAGATCCTTGGCTGGTGTGTGTCGGGGGAGATTTGCAGTTGTCATCGCCAGCCTGCATCGAGGGAGGAGGAGGAGAGGAGAGACGAAGAGAGAAGAAGAGAAAGGAGAAGAGAGGAGAAGAAACGAGAAGAGGAAAGGAGATTATGTAAAAGAGGAGAAGTGAAAAGAGGAGAAGAAAAGAAGACGAAAACAAAAAGAGGAGAGAAGAGAAGGGAAGAGGAGAGGAGAAAATAGAAGAGCAAAGAGAAGAAACGAAAACAGGAGAGAGGAGAGAAAACAGAGAAGAGAAGGGAGAAGAGGCGAGAAGAAACGGGCACAGGAGAGAGTATAGAAGAGGAGAGAAGTGAAGAGAAGAGGCTGCAAGAAGAGGAGAGGAGAGGCAACACTATTCCGGAGATGCTGTGAATACTTGCATCCACAGCTTCACTTCTCCTTTGTCTGCCTATCTCTATGTTACTCTCTGCTTGTCCAGGAGTAGAGACCGTACGCCTTTACATCTATCCATCTGTCTCTTAACCCGTCTGTCTCTGTACACAACTTCCTTCTGTCTGTCTGTCTGTTACTCAGCGTCTCCAGTAGTAATGTATGTCCGTCTTTTTCTTTGTCTGTCGGTTTGTCTGTCTGTCTGTTAATTTTTGGTTCTCCCGGGGTAATATATGTTCACCTATCCGTCCGTCTGTCTGTGTGTCCGTCTCTCCACCCGTCTCTGCACACTCCTTTTCCTCTGTCTCTCTGTCTGTCTCACTGTTCGTTACTCTGGTTCTTCAGAAGTAATATATGTTTGCCTTTCCGTCTGTCTGTCTCTCTGTTGCTCTTTGGTTCTCCCGGGGTAATATACGTTATCCTATCCGTCCGTCTCTCCATCCGTCTCTGCACACTTTTTTCTCTGTCTCTCTGTCTGTCTGTCTGTTACTCTTTGGTTCTCCCGGGGTAATATACGTTCTATCCGCCTTTCTGTCTGTCTGTTTTGGTTCTCCCAGGGTAACATACGTTTTCCTATCCGCCTGTCTGTCTGTCCGTGTATCCGTCTCCTCGGACCTGCACACACTGAGCGTCGAGTGGCAACAGGGGCGAGACAATGGCATCAAGTCAGCGTGTTCACCAGCTGTTGAAGACATTTAAAGACGAGTGCGCCAAGCTGCCCCTGCCCCCTCCTTCTACATCTCCCTTCCCCTCTTCCCCCTTCTTCTCCCTCCTCCCCTCTACTCCTCTCCCCTCTAACATCACCTTCCCTCCTCACTCATCTTCCCTCTTTTACTCCTCTCTCTCCGGTGTCTATTTCTGCCCCCTTCCTCCTCTTCCTCCTCCTCCTCCCCCCTTTCTAACCCTCTCCTTCCTCCCTTCTATTTCTCTCCCTTTTACTCCATTCCCCATTCTTTTTTCTCTTTCTCCTCCTCCTGCTTCCACCTCATCTCCTTGTTCCTCCTCCTCCTCCTCTTCCTCCTCCTCTTTTTTTTTTCTTTTCTATTCCTGTTTTTTTTTTTGTTTTTGTCCTTCACCTCTAGTACTTTTCATCCCCCTCCTCGTCCTCCTCCTCGTCCTCCTCCTCCTCATTGTTTGTACTTATCCACCTCATTCTCCTCCACCTCAACCTCCACTCACTCACCCCCCTCCCACCCCTCACCCCTCCCCCTCTCCCCCTTCAACCCCTCTTCCTCCTCTCACCCCCCCCACCCCCTCTCACTATCTTTTATTTCGCCTTTTCAGCCACTACCTCCTCCTCCTCTTCCTCCTCCTCCTCCTCCTCCTCCTCCTCCTCTTCCTCTTCCTCCTCCATTTTGCTTCACTTAATTATTTTTACCATTGCCTTTGTTTCATTGTTGCATTTTCGTTTTTTTTCTTCATCTTTCCAAATGTATATAAAAATAGGTCTTGGATTAATTTAACAGAGTCCTCGAGCCCTTAAAGAATTCCAAGTTTTGATTCAGTTTGTTCCTGCATTCGTTATGTTATATTTTAGGTGGTTTTAGTAATATTTCTCTTCATCGTTTCTCTTTCTCTCTGTCTCTTTCTCTGGGTACTCTTCACCACCGCTGTCTTCATGTACCCCAAAATTGTTATCTTTCTCTCCCTCACTGTCTCTTTCTCTGGTTCCTTTTCACCACCGTTTTCTTCATATACCCCAAAATTGTTACCTCTATCTCCCTCTCTGTCTCTTTCTCTGGGTACTCTTCACCTTCCCGTTGTCTTCATATATCCCAAAATCGTTACCTTTCTCTTCCTCTCTTTCTCTGGTTCCTCGGCCGTCCGCTCCGCCGCACACTTCGCAAATAAGAACACGAGGCAGGGTTGCGCGGCTCGCTTTCCCGTCCTCGCGCCTGTTACGGCCTCGTCAGACAACCGAACCTCGACTAATCGGATAGCGCCCCGTCCTCGGCCTCGTCTGCTGGACCTAACGAGGGACACGGCGCTGCTTTAGCCACAATCAGCTGACAGCGACACTACCATTTCGCCGCCCTCAGCCTCCCCGTCTTAAGATCCTCGGGTTGTCTGCGCTCGTAAAGTTTCCTGGCTTCGTGGTGTGAAGGTTCAGGATTTTAGAACTACATTGACGTGTCGTTGTTATTCACCAAAAAGCTTTACTTGATTTGTAGTTTGTGTATGTGGGTATTTTTATTTCCTTTCTCTCAGCTGTTCTTATCTTCGTGATGTAAAGGTTCTGGGTCTTATAAATGTTTGTCTCGTGCTTCAATAAGGAGTGTCAGCGTCGTTCTTGAAGCTTTTTTTGTGGTTGATTTCTTATTGTTTTCTACGTTTTCTTACTTAAAGGTTGTTGGTTTCTTAATGTAAAGGTTCGGGGTTTTATAACTGCATATAGTCTTGTGTTTCAATAGGAGTGTCATTGTTATATGCTTGCAAGTTTTATTTTAGATGTGTTGTGAGTGTTTCGTGTTTTTTTTTCAGAATAAGGATAAAGTCTTGTTTTTCCCAGAGTATCGCCAACAGTAACCAAGAGCCAGAACCTTCTTTTTCTTCTTCTTCGTAGGAATATCACGATCTTTTTCTTCTTTTCTTCGTGGGAATATCATAACCTTTTTCTTCTTCTTCGTAGGAATATCACGATTCTTTTCTTCTTTTCTTCGTGGGAATATCATAACCTTCTTTTTCTTCTTCTTCGTAGGAATATCACGATCTTTTTCTTCTTTTCTTCGTGGGAGTATCAGAACACCGCCTTCATTCTCCAAGAAGACCTACTGGAGTCGGAGTTTATTTCCCTCTCTCAATGTTTCCCTCCGCCTTCTTTGTCCCATTCCACGGAGCGATGTCCTTTTCCTAGTGCGGGTAAACTTTAGGGTGACGGAACTTCTTTTGAGAGTTACGCCGCGCCACAGTGTTTTGTTGTGATCCTGGCGGCGTCAGTAACCTTGGAGGGCCGCCCGTCCTTTGATCTTCACTTTGGTTAACTTTGTTAGGTCCCGCAGGGCATATCCGCTTCCCCTCCACAATTCTCCATGACCCGCTTGTGTATTCCGAATTCCTCTCTCGACCAACCTGACAGTCTGATCCTTAGGCGGCGCTTGGTCCTTCGTCCTGGCCGCTCCTTCTCCTTCCATTCCTCCCTTCAATCCTTCACTCACATACTCTTCCTTCCCGGACCTTATCATCACTCCTCTTCCTCATCGTTCTCTTCATATCTCTCCAGAATCTTTACCTTTTTTTATCCCTTTCCCTCTTCCCCTTCCTTCCGTCCCTCAGTCTCTCCCTTCCTGCATAACATCATCACGCCCTCCCCTTTCCTTCTCTGTTGGTTCCTTCATCTCGTCCTTGCCAGCATTTCCTTCCCTGATCTCCTTCCCTTCCCTCCTTCTCTCACTCTCTCCCTTCCCTTTCCCTCTCTATTGCCAGGCGTCCGCTCCCTTACCTTGCTTTCCTTCCTTCGTCCTCTCATCATTCTCTTCCTTCCCTTCCCTCCTTCATGCTTCCCTCACTCCCTTATTTTCCCACTCTAAAGGCAGATGTCCATTCCCTTACCTTGCTTCTCCTCCTTCATCCTTACCTCATTCTCTTCCCTCTTAGATCGTCTCATATCCTTCCCTTTCCTCGCCTTAGCTGGGCTCTCATCGGCTCCCCCTACAGGCATGCTTCCTCTCCCTAGCCTCACGTTCCTTCCCGTCCCTTCCCTTCTCCTGCCTTCTCTTTGTTCTTATTCGCATCACCCCTTTTGGATATCAACTTATTTCACCCAGCGGCATTCCTACGCCCTCTCGCCCTCCTCCTCCTCCTATAGTGTCTTCCATAGCACAGAGGGAGGTAAAGAAGGGCTGCTCCTCCCCTCCATACACCCCGTTTCTTCCTCCTTATGATGTTCTTTCCTTCTCTTCGACCCTCCCTCAAGTTCACTCCCTCTTCGTTCGCCGTTTGGTTGAGAGCGAGATCAAGAATGTGTGGCTGTCTTTTTTTTCTTCCTTCTTTAATGCTCTGTCTTCATTATTCCTGTTTCTTGTTGCTGTTCTTATTTATTGTTATTTCGTCTAGCCCTCTTCCTTACGTTATTATCTCTCCATATCCCTCGTCTTTCTGTCGTAGAGGTTGTCATGGGTATTAAATTCCATGGGTAGTTTTATGAGCCTAGTGTTAGTTCGACAAGACCTCTGCACCGTGAACGTAAGAAACCACTCATGAGAACCAAACTAATCTCCTTTGTGGCCTTTGAAAATATTTATTGTTAAAGCCGAAAGCGCCTGAGAACACGAGCCTCTGGTGTTCCTCCCCCCTCATTACTACAGACACGTCGCCTCGTCTCTCTCTAATCCCGAATGCTTTGTGATTTGGGATTTGGTCCTGGGGCGTGTCCGGGAGGGGAGGGTCAGCGTGCAAAAGGCCGAGGCACCACATCCGAAACTGACCTTTCTTTTGGCAGGAATCTTAGGCCTATTATTTCAAACACTTCGAGGCTTACACACGCACACACATACACACTCACATTTTGGCCACTCAACTTTACTTAATTTATAGGAACAGTGATTAATGTCTTTTGTAATTTATTTCCTTTTGCCTATGAGCTTTTTTCCTTTCCTTTACCGTAAAAAAAAGACAATCACTGGAAAGGAAAATAGTGGACGATTTCTCAAAAGGATTTCCGTGGTATAATTGGGAGACATGGGGACTTTTCGGGGCCTGGTATTATTTTTTTTCCTTTTGTTATTTATGTGTTTGTAGTTGGAAAAAGGATGATTCTGTAGGTCTGCTGGACACGCTGAGAAACATTTTGAGTCGTGTTCTTGCAGATTGGTGATTAGAGTAGCCGAAAGGGAGTTGAATTCGGATGAAGATGTTTCGTGATCCTACTCTTGTGAATCCGTTTTGCTTTCTTTAGTTGCTGGTTTGAGGTGAAAAAAATTTACTTGCAGATATAACTTGATTTTTTGGGGTCATTACTTTGTCGTTTGTCTGAGTTTCGAATGGATTGTATATAAATGAAGAAGGTGAGAGACTGTTTCAATGGATTTTCTTTAGTTTGCTTCCATTTTTACGATTGTGGATTTTCTTGGGACTCGGTTTCTTTAGTTAACAGTTTTCACGAATCTATAACCCTTCGTGAACGCTAATTTGTTATATTTTACACTTCTTAAGATTAGACCTGTTTTAGTTTACAGTTTACAAGAATGTATAGGCCATTTTTTTTATATATTTACATTTTCCAAGATTAAACAGACCAGTTTTATTTTACTTTTACGTTAGCCAAAAAAACATATATAGGCCTGATTTTCAACGTTTGCCAAAAATATATAGGCCTGTTTTAAACCTTGGCAAAAATATATAGGCCTGTTTTTTCATTGTTAGTTTTCAAAAAATCTATACACTTTTTTTTATTATATTAAGTTTACACTATTCAATAATCTATAGACCTGTTTGTTTTTTTGTTTGTTGTTTTTCAGTTTATAGTTCCCAAAAAATCAATACACTGTTTTTTTTTTATTTTTAAGTTCACACTACTCAAGAATCTATAGACTTGTTTGTTTTTAATTTTTTTTTTTTCAGTGTACAGTTCCCCAAAAATTAATACACTTTTTCTTTTTCTTTTTAAGTTTACACTACTCAAAAAATCTATAGACCTGTTTGTTTTTTAGTTTGTTTTAGTGTGTAGTTCACAAAAAAAACAATGCACTTTTTTTTTTTTACTTTTAAGTTTACACTACTCAAGAATCTATAGATCTTTGTTTTTTAGTTTGTTACAGTTTAAATTTCCGAAGAATCTAATGGCCTGTTTTTTTTGTGTGTGTGTCTGTTTGTTTGTTTTTAGTTCACCGTTCCCAAGAATCTATGGACTTCCAAAGACACCAGATGTTTCTCAGGCGCCGTTTTCCTTATCCTTTGTCGGTGGGTCTAAGGTTTCCCTGGGACTGTGCACGTGGCGGAATGTCTTTGCCCCGCCCTTGCCGCCCCGCCTGAGGGAGTGAGCATTAGCATAGCAGAGGTGCAGTACGTTGTGGCAGGAGGGCGCCCAAGGGAACCCCACGTATACAACACACACACGAAGGCCACCTGTGTAGAGGGTCTTCCTTGTACCTGTGGAGCATACCATTGAAGTCTTAGCATCCAATTCTGTTCACTTCTTGCTTCCTTCTGTCTTTTAGTACGGGAAAGGATAGTGGATAGAGGAAGGATAGAAGGATAGAAGAAGGATATTTTAGAAAGAATATTTTAAGGAGTATACCATTGAAGTCTTAGCATCCAATTCTGTTCACTTCTTGCTTCCTTCTGTCTTTTAGTACGGGAAAGGATAGTGGATAGAGGAAGGACAGAAGGATAGAGGAAGGATGTTTTAGAAAGAATAGTTTAAGAGGAAGAAGAAAAGGCAAATAGGTGATTGAGTAGCCGAAAGGGAGTTGAATTTGAATGGAGAGGTGTGTGATACTCCTCTCATGAATGCGTTTAAGTCGTAGGCAGCGAGGTGTGTGTGTGTGTGTGTGTGTGTGTGTGTGTGTGTGTGTGTGTGTGTGTGTGTGTGTGTATGTGTGTGTGCGTGATTGGTCCAGCAGCAGATTAGAGGATAAAGTTTTGTAATCAATCCAGGATGTTTGTTTATTTGTATGTCTCCCTTGTTAATTTGTTTTTGTTTGCTTGTGGGGGAGAGAGGGGGGACGAAGGAAGAAGGGGGTCAGGTATGGTTCTCATTAACCTGGCGAACGATTTACCAGATTATCCGTGGAACCATTTTGATCGAGTAGCAGTTTTTGTTGCTTTTATATTTTTGTGCCATCTATATTTTGCTTGTAATTGTTCACTGAATGGCGACGTAAATAATCAACTAACTCATGAATGGACAGATGAATGAATGAATAAGAAGTAAATAAAGAATGAAAGAACAGATAGACAGATAACTAACCGCACAAATAAAATAATACCAAATAGGTACGTAAATATATAATCAAATAATTTATGAACCCACAAATTACCGAATAAATAAATAAAAAAGTAAATAAAGAATGAGCGATCAGATTGACAGATACCCAACCACACCAACAAATAATAATCTATAAATGAACAAATAAATAAATAAATACAATCACCAACAGTATTTAGACCTAACCGATTAACTCACCGGACTCGACATATTTATTAATCAGACACAATATAATAATAATCGGGATATTTATGACGTTGTTACCGTGACATTATTAATACTCCGTGATTGATAACCTTCGCTGTTGATGGGGCAGATGGCGGTGGTGGAGAAGGTGACGATAGAGATGGAAGTTGTAGTAGGTAGTAGTAGTAGTAGTAACAGTAGTAGTAGTAGTAGTTTTTTTTTTTTTTACAGTAAAGGAGACAGTTCAAGGGCGTGAAAAAATAGAAAACAATGATGAAAAAAAAGGCCCGCTACTTACTGCTCCTGAATAGAGTACAGAGGAGTGGCCAAAAAAGAGAGTAGTAGTAGTAGTAGTAGTAGTAGTAGTAGTAGTAGTAGTAGTAGTAGTAGTAGTAGTAGTAGTATGTTTTGTCTTTTTGTTTTCTTTTGTTTTCTTTCATTTCCTTGGTTGTTGTAGGTCGCATTTCTGGTCTTCCTGTCACCTTTTTTTCTTTCTTCCTTTCTTCTATTTCTTCATGTTTTCTATTCTGTTTACATTCGTGCATTCGTATTTCCTTCCTTTATTCCCTCCTTTCCTTCCTTCCTTCCTTCCTTTTTTTCCTTCCACTCCTTTCTACTTTCATTTCTTTCCTTCTGTTCTTGTTATATTTCTCTTATTCTGTAATTTAATCCCTACCTGTCTCTCCCTTCATCAGTATAGTGTGTGTGTGTGTGTGTGTGTGTGTGTGTGTGTGCGTATATGTTTTCATCCCAGTATAGTTTTTCTTTGTGTGTGTTTGTATGTATGTATGTGTGTGTGTGTGTGTGTGTGTGTGTGTGTGTGTGTGTGTGTGTGTGTGTGTGTGTGTGTGTGTGTGTGTGTTTTTCCTTCCAGTATAGAGACGAGTGTGTGTGTATTTGTGTGTGCGTATATGTTTTCAACCCAGTATAGGTTGTTTGTATGTGTGTATGTGTGTGTTTGTGTGTGTTTTTCCTTGCAGTATAGTGTGGAGTGTGTGTGTATATATGTGTGTGCGTATGTTTTCATCCCAGTATAGCTTGTGTGTATGTGTGTATGTGTGTGTTTGTGTGTGTTTTTCCTTTCATTATAGTGTCGAGTGTGGGTGTATATATGTGTGTGCGTATGTTTTCATCCCAGTATAGCTTGTGTGTATGTGTGTATGTGTGTGTTTGTGTGTGTTTTTCCTTCCAGTATAGTGTAGAGTGTGTGTGTGTATTTTGCCTCGGCTTCCCCAGATAAGTTGTTTGGATGCGCGAGAGGCGAGGTGGCCCTGCATAGCATATATCCCTGCGCCGCTCCGCCTCGCTCTCTTGTCTCCCGTCCCTTCCCGGCTACCTGTTTTTGCACCTAAATTTCACCTTGCTTACCTGATGTCTCGCCCACCTGCCCTCTTGCCTTCCTCCCTACCTCCTATTCTCTATTGTTTCTTCCTTCTCGTCTTCTTCCTCGTCTTCTTCCTCTTCCTTTTCTTCTGTGTTCATGTAGTTTTTGTTCCTCTTCCCTCCTCCTCCCTATCTGCCATCTTGCTTCTCCCTCTTCTTCCTCCTCCTCTTCCTCCTCTTCCTTCTCCTATCTTCTCTCCTCTCCTGATTCTGATCCTCTTCCTTTGTGGTCCTATTTCTCTTCCTCTTCTTCTTTCTCCCCCTCCTCTTCCTCCTCCTCCAGTTGCCTTTCTGCTTATCCGAGTTCTATTTTTTTCGCTCTCTCACTCTCCCCCTTTTCTCCTTTTTTGTGCTTTTTTTTTCGTGTGTGTGTGTGTGTGTGTGTGTGTGTGTGTGTGTGTGTGTGTGTGTGTGTGTGTGTGTGTGTGTGTGTGTGTGTGTGTGTGTGTGCCTGCTCTCCGTTTCTGCTTCTATTTGTCTTATGTTTTTTTTCTCTCTCTTCCTCCTCTTTTTTTCCTTCCTCCACCCCGGCAGGTTTGTCAATAGAGTGTTGTATTTGTGTTGCTTAGTGCTCTTGCTTCTCTCTTCTTCTCTTCTTCTTCTTCTTCTTCTTCTTCTTCTTCTTCTTCTTCTTCTTCTTCTTCTTCTTCTTCTCTACACGGTTTATATTCTTCATCCTAATTGCTTATCTTGAATTTCCTTTCCTGCTTCTACGTTTATTTTTCCTTGTTTTCATTCCCCTTCGTTAAATTTTCATTTCCTTCCCTTTGTCTTTTGTTGCATCTTTTCCTGCCCTTATTTAATCAACCTTGTCAGTTATTTTCCTACTTCGTTTTTCATCATCTTTTCCTTTCCTATTTCTCTCTCCGTCTGTTGGCCATTTTCTCTCCCTTTCCTTCTTAGTCTTCATCCTCCTTTATCTCCTTTCCCTTCTTCCCTTCCTCTCCCTTCTCTTCCTTTCATCCATTTTCCTACTTCGTTTTTCATCATCTTTTCCTTTCCTTTTTTTCTCCGTCTGTTGACCATTTTCTCTCCCTTTCATTCTTAGTTTTTCCTCCTCCTTTATCTTCTTTCCCTTCTTCCCCTCCTCGCCCTTCCCTTCCCTCTCTTTACACCCCACTGAGCTAGGCCGAGGTTGGTTAATTCTTCATTTCTGTTTCCTCCTATCCTTTTTTACCCTTATTCTTCCTCATCTGCAGGATTTCCCGTTTCATGCAAATGCCCCAATAGTTCTTCATTAGGTTCCTCTATGCATGCTTCATCATTCCCCGCCGCCTCCGCCTCCCCATATGAATATTTGTGGCTGTTCAGATCCGTGTTTAGCGTCCCGTGTTTCCGCTTGATTTATTAACGCCCGCACTGGTTTTGGGTTCTGGGAGGTTTGTTTATGTTTTGGGTGTGGTGTAGTGTGGTGTGTGGTGTGGTGGTGTGGTGTTGTCTTTGTTTTCCTTTGTTTTGTTTTGTTTTGTTTTCACCGGGTGTAGTTGGTCGCATTTCTGGTTTTGCTGTCTTCTTGTTTTTTCCGAGTTCTTCCTTCTTCATTATCTTCCTTTTTCTTTCTGTCTTTTCATATGCGTATTGCTATCGGTTTCAAGTATTATCTCTCTCTCTCTCTCTCTCTCTCTCTCTCTCTCTCTCTCTCTCTCTCTCTCTCTCTCTCTCTCGCTTTCGCGCGCTCTTTCTCTCGCTCTCTCGCTTTCGCGCGCTCTTTCTCTCGCTCTCTTTCTCTCGCTCTTGCCTTCGCGCTCTCTCTCTTTCTCTCATTCTCTCTGACCCCTTCCCTTCAATCCTCTCACCTCTCCTCGTTTCCTCCTCCTCCTCCTCCTCCTCCTCCTCCTCTTCCTCCTCTTCCTCCTTCTCACGTCCTTATCTTTCTCTCCAGCTTCTCGACTCCCCAACATTGATTTCACACCAACAGCACATTAATACGCCATTGATTTTCTTTTCCTCTCTCTCTCTCTCTCTCTCTCTCTCTCTCTCTCTCTCTCTCTCTCTCTCTCTCTCTCTCTCTCTCTCTCTCTCTCTCTCTCTCTCTCTCTCTCTCTCTCTCTCTCTCTCTCTCTCTCTCTCTCTCTCTCTCTCTCTCTCTCTCGCATTGCAATTACTGTCGGGTGATAAATTCTCTCTCGCATAAAAGAAAACAAAGAGACGCGACAGAGAAAAGTCAAGATAATGAGAAAAGATAATTATATGTGTACGAGAGAGAGAGAGAGAGAGAGGGGGGGGGGTAGGGGGTAAGGGGGTCCTCTTTTTGGGTACAAGCGGCACTTCTCCTCGACAACTTGCTCGCTTTCAGTTCGTTACCCGGACAGACAGACTCAGGCAGACACTTTTATCCTTATTCCGGGGACCTCTCCACCTCAAGTAACCTCCTCCTCGCCGCCGCCGCCTCATCGTGTTCCCTCCACCTCGTAATTATGTTTAAAGGGGAGGTTAGGTTAGGTTAGGTTAGGTTAGGTTAAAGAAACAACATAACTACCAATAGAGGACAGATACATTCATTATAACCTCGCCGCCTCCTCGCGTTCCCTCTACTTCGTAATTATGTTAAGCGAGGGGTAAAGAGGAGAGGACAGGCTAGGTATGGCTTGGGTTAGGTTAGGTTAGAGGGACAACAGAGCTACCGATGCAGGGCAAACACATTTATTCTAACCTCGCCGCCGCCTCATCGCGTTCCGTCCACTTCGTTGTTGTTATTTTTTACTGCATAAGAAACAACTCTAGGGGGGGATGAGTAGGAGGAATATGCCCAGAACGTCCAGAGTGGAGTTTTTACAGAAAGTTTATGTTAAGGGGGGATTCCACTACCTTTTTTCTTACCGCATAGGAAGCAGCTCTAAGGGGGGGGGATTGAGTAGGAGGAATATGCCCCGAATCGTCCAGAGTGGAGTTTTTACAGAAAGTTTATGTTTAAGGGGGAATTAGATTAGGTTAAGTTAGGTTTGGTTGGGTTAGACGCTGTTAAAAGGACAACGGAGCTACCGATGCAGGACAAACACATTCATTCTACAGTATAATCGCCGCGTTCCCTCCATCCTTTTGTCTTGCAAGTGATTATTTACTTCTGTTTAAGACCCTCCCTTTCTCCCTCCTTCCCTCTCTCTATATATATTTATCAATCTATCGATCTCTCTAGGGAAGGGAAAACAAACATCAAACAATATAAAAAAAGAAAAAGGAAATAGGACTTTTTTTTTTAATTTTCCAGGTATTGGTGTTCTTGTTCTTACTTCCGGAAAACAAAAACAAAAATGTATCACGTGTTCAATTATCAATATCTCATAAAACGTCACTCTCTCCACTTTCCGACGCGAGAAGTTAAAAAGAAAAAGTTGTTTGAGTTGAAATAAAAACAAGACGTGAGTTTCTTTTCCTGTTCTTCTTTGGCAATTAATAAAACAACACTTTGAATTAGTAAAGGTACCAGCTCTTGCATGCGACGTAACTCCTCCTCCTCCTTCTCCTCCTCCTTTCCTCTTCTGTCCTCTCCTCTCCTTTCCACTCTTCTCCTTCCTTCTCCTCTCCTAATTCCTCCTTTCCTTTCCTTTCCCCTCATATCTTCCCCTCTCCTCTCATTTCCTCTCCTCTCCTCCTTCTCTGTTCCTCCTCCTCCTTTTCTTCCTTCCATTTGACACGTTTCCTAACACCATATTCTATCACTATTAATATTTTCAACTTCACCTCCTTTTTCCGACGCCTGTTTCAATAATTTCTCTCTCGGAACTAACTTTTTACCCCCTCTATGCATATTTAATCAGCCCCCTCTCCTTAAGTCTGCCCCCCTTTGCCCGTACATGTCCTTAAGCCTCTCCTTTATTTGCATATCTTCCTCCTCCTTTCCCTTCTAATCGCGCTATCGGGAGTAAACACGGACTTAAGTGTTAATGAATTTTACGGTGTGGTATAATCTCCCCATCAAGCTCCTTTATAATAATTGTCTTGGTCTTTTATTTAGTTTTGTTGTGTTTTTTTTTCGTCTCGTTGATATCGTGTTGACTCTCTTTATCTTCTAAGTGTTCCGGGTATCCTGTTCCTCTTTGTATATTTTCATTCTGCCTTTGTATGTTTCGTTTTTTAATACCTTTTGTCTTGGTGTTCTCTTATCTCACTTATTTTAAAGGTTTTGGGTTTCGTTAATAATCTTCATTCTGGCTTTTATATAGCTTGTGTCCCTTTTCATGCTGTTTCTCATTGTGTTTACTCGTCTATGCTTTCTCTATTTCATTTTTCACCTCCATTTTCTCTCATTTCACTTCTTTATTTCCCCTTTTTCTCTCGTCATCTTCAGCTGTTGGTCAGTTTGTGTTTGCTTGTCCAGGCTTTCGTTATATCTATTGTCTCTTATTTCACTCCTTTATTCCCTTTTTCTCTCTCTTCATCTTCGTCTGCTAGTCATCCTCTCTCTAGGCTTTCTTTTTACTTATTTACTTTTCATATGTTCTCTTATGTATTTTCTCTCCTCTTTTCTCTCTTCTTCTTCGTTGCTGGTTTCTTTCATTCATTTTACTCATTCACTTTTCATCTGTTCTCTTCTGTATTTTCTCTTCACCTGTCTCTCTTAATCTTCGTCCTCTGGTTATTCTCTCCCATTCTTTATACTCATTCACTTTTCATCTGTTCTCTTCTGTATTTTCTCTTCCCTAAGTCGTTTCTCCTATTGTGTTTCGTTTCCGTTCTGCATTTCAAATTTCACGACTATTTTGTTCTCCTTTCACGACCTCACCTGACCTAACACAACTTGCAATGTATTTTCTAAAGCTGTATGTTGTTTTCCTCTTTCCCCTCCTCCTCCTTCTCTTCCGCTCTGACCTTTCCCTCCTTCCTGTCGTGTTATGGTTCCTCCTCTTCCTCTTCCTCTTCGTGTGTAAGTGGTCAAGAGGCAAGAGGGCGTATTTTCTTCGCCTCCTAATTAAGACAGTCCTCCCTCCTCCTTCGCCTTCTCACACCCGTTTTCTTTAGGGTCAGCCGGAACGTGCATTCAGGCTGTCTATTTATATAACGTTTTAAAGGTCCGCTTACTCCTCTTAGCTTCCTCTTCCTCTTCCTCTTCCTCTTAGTTTTTCTTCTCTTTTCTTTTTCCTTTTATTTTCAATTGTATCCTTCTTCAGTCTCATTACTCTTTTTCACTGTCCCAATATTTCTTTTTCCTTTCTTCCTCGTTCTTCCTCCTCCATCCTTTCTCCTCCTCTTACTTTTTCTTCTTTTTTTTCTTTTTTCTCTTCTTTTTCTTCATTTTTTTCGTCTGTCATGTTAATCTTCTTCACAATCATCATATTTCTTTTACCCGTCCTCCTCCTCCTCCTCCTCCTTCATCCTTACTCTACCTTCTTCGTCTCCTCCTTTTTTCTTCATCTTTTACTTCGTTTTTTCGTCTTTAATTCATGTTCTTCGTCTGTCTGTTATTCTTCTCACTATCATTATATTTATTTTTATCTTTCTCCTCCTCCTTCTTCTCCTCCCTTCTCCATCCTTCCTCCTCCTCCTCCTTCTCCTCCTCCTCCTCCTTCTCTTCTAATAAAAAATAAAAAGCAAAAATGCGGTAAACTCTTAAATTCCAGCAAAATCACACACCCGCGGCGCTTAATTTAGTCATATATGATTTTTTCCACCCTCATTTTGATCACTTGAATCGTGTACTCGCGCCTCCTCCTCCTCCGCCTCTTCCTCCTCCTGCTTAAAGGTGTGTTTGGTGTACCTGTGACGGCGTAACCTACCTGAGATGTGCTTCCTCTTCCTCCTCTTCTTGTTCTTTTTTTTCTTCTTTTTCATCTTCTTCTTCCTCTTACTCCTTATTCGCTTATTAAAGATTCTATTTTTCAACTGTCTCCTTTTTTTTTTGTTCGTAAATTATTTGATGCTTTTTTATAACTCTGCTTCTTCCGTCTTCGTTACATCGGGTTATTTATTTTGCACTTTATTCATCGAAGAAATATGTTTTAGTTAGTGTTTATCAGTCTGTTATCGTCCGTAAATTCATTGCTGTAATATTTACTGTTAAAGCGTAAGATCGTGTTCCAGTAATATTTGGATTATATATATTTTAATGTTGTAATATCTTGCGTTTTGTATTTTTTTCGAGGTCTTGCACTTCATGGATAAAGATTAAATTTTCATTCGGTCTTAAATTTCTTAACTTAAACCCCAAATTTTAGACATATTCACAGTTTCGGGCATAAAAAAGATACCCTCTCTCTCTCTCCCTCCCTCTCTTCCACCCCTTCTACCCTCCTAAGATTTTTTTTTTTTCTTTCGGTTTTAAATTTCTTCACCAAAACCTCAAATTTTCGACATACAGTTTCGGGCATAAAAAAGATACTCTCTCTCTCTCTCTCTCCCTCCCTCTCTTCCACCCCTTCTACTCTCCTAAGATTATTTTTTTCGTTCGGTTTTAAATTTCTTCACCAAAACATCAAATTTTCGACATTCAGTTTCGGGCATAAAAAAGGATACCGTCCCTCTCTCCCTCTCTCTCTTGCACCCTCTTCTACCCACCTCTTCCCCTCCCTTCCCCCCCTTCCCCTACCCATCCCCATCATCATCCCTTCATGGCCACTAAAATGGGCATAACCAGGCGCCATATGGTCCCATTGCCATTAAAATCACCACTGAAATCACCACCATGAATTTAGCGGCGTGTTTTATGCAACCTTTCGTTTTAATTACCTGCATAACCACCACCACCACCACCTCCATCATCACCACCACCACTGTTATTGTTGTCACAGCCGCGCCTAATACCAACACCAATCACCACCGTCATCACCACCTCCATTATTATCACCACCACCTCCTCTACTCCCAACTCCACGTCGCTAGGAGTTCCCGACAAACACTCCCATTAAACAGCTTCCTCCTCCTCCTCCTCCTCCTCCTCCTCCTCCTCCTCCTCCTCCTCGTCTTCGTCTTTGTCTTCCTACTCTTCTTCGTCTTCTTCCTTCTTCTGTGCCTCCTTACCCGTTCCTTCTTCGTCCTGTTCTCTTCTTCCTCTTCCTCCTCCTCCTCCTCCTCTCCCTCGCCTTCGTTCTCTTCTTCCTTCTCCTTCTTCCTTCATATCTTTACCGCGATTCCAACTCTTCTTACTCTCCCTTTCCTCCTCTTCCTCCTCCTCCTCCTCCTCCTCCTCCTCCTCCTCCTCGCCTTCTTTCTCCTTCCTCCAATCCCTTAGCGATGTTGCCAGCTCCTCTCCTTCCTCCCTTTCCTCCTCCTTCTACCCTCTTTTCTTCATCCTCTTCTTATTCCTCCTTCATTCTCCATCTTCCTCTTTTTCCTCCTTCTATCAATTCGCATTCTCTCTTACTTCCTTTCCTTTCCTTCCATTCCTTCGCTTTACCGCTTCCTTCATTTCCATTATTTCCATCTCCTGAATTCACTTTTTCTTCATCCCGGGTAAACTGTTTCCTCGCCTGTTTACTTTAGATTATTTTCCTTTATCTCACACTTCCTGCGCTTCGTTCTTGCCTCCTCCTCCTCCTCCTTCTCTCCTCCTCCTCCACAATGCTCGCAGATCGACTCGAAGCCGCCACGACATCCCATCAGAGGACCTGTTAAGCGCTCACGGCACCGCCTTCGAAAAATTGGAGAGAGAGAGAGAGAGAGGGAGAGGGAGAGACAGAGAAATAGAAGTACAGAAAGGAATAAAGCTGCAAAGGAAAGAAAAAAAGAAAGGAAGAGAGAAAAAGAGAGAGAGGGAGATAGAAGAGAAACGCTTGAGGAATTGAAAGCGGGAAGAGACAAAGGAAGAACAGAAGTAAGGAGGAAGAGAAAGAGAAGGAAGGAAGGAAGGAGGAAAAGGAATGTCAGATAGATTGAATGTGGGAAAGGGAAAATGGAAAAGAGGAAAAAATAAGAAGATAGTGATATTGAGGATTGGAAGGAAGGAGGAAGAGGAAGAGGAGCAAATTGAGGGAGACAGGAAGAAAGGGAAAATCAGAGCAACAGGGAATGAAGAAAGGATAGGAAGAAGAGGAAAAGGAAGAAATAGAGGAAGAGAAAGATGAGCAAATTGAGAGAGACAGAAAGAAAGGAGAAATCAGAGTAACAGGGAATGAAGAAAGGAGGAAGACAAAAAGGACAAGGAAGAAGGAAACAAAGAAAGGGGAAATAAGAGCAATATGGAAGGATATAGTAAATGGATGAAAAGATGCAAAAAAAAAGAAATAAAAATGAAAACAAAGAAAATATTGAGAAGACGAAAGAGGGAAGGAACACAACAGAAGATGAAGAAATAGAAGAATAAGGTGACAGAAGTAGATAGATAAAGAGAGATAGAAAGAAAAAAAAACAAGGGGAAAAGGAAGAAGACAAGAGAGGAAACGACAAAAGAAGAGAGAAAAAAGAAGGAATAGGAAAAAGGGAAATAATTGATAGAAGAGGTAGCCGAGGGGAAGATGGCAGAGCGTGGTAGAGGAGGAGGAGGAGGAAGACATGATGAGAGAGGGATGTGAGGTCTCCAAGCAAGTTGTGTTTAGTCTCACAACACGCCGGCAGACAGAGGCCATTCGTTTTTTTAGGGTCGCCCCCCCCCCCGCCCCGCCCCCCTCCCCCCCCTTCACCCCCCTCACCCACCACCACCACCAATACCACCAACCTCCATCATCACCACCACCACAATATTCTTTCATCTATTAGTTTCATCACCACATCGCCAACACCATCACCTCCACTTCCATCATCACCACTTCTCTATATCTCCCTTCCACCTCCACCATCTTTTCTTCTTTCGTCTATATTTCACCACCACAGTCACCACCACAATCACCACCACCTTCATCATTCTGTCGTCTCCAAGAATAAAGTGAAGTGGAGTGATGGTGTGTGTGTGTGTGTGTGTGTGTGTGTGTGTGTGTGTGTGTGTGTGTGTGTGTGTGTTGTTTTTATTTTGTCTGCAGGCGAGGTTGTTTACTCTCTCTGCATATTAGTATTCATTAACTAGTGATAAGTCGGATGAGTCAACTCTCGGCTTATAAATAAATATCTTGCCGGGGTAATTAGTGACCCAGATACACACGCTAAAATGATACATGTATACACGGAGGAGCAAGGAAATAAAGACGGTACACGGGGAGAGGTAGTAAAATAGAAATGATGTACACGGAGGAATAAATAAATAAAATGAGAAATACAAACCAGGGAAAGCAATGAGATAAGAAACCCATTTGCATAATCCCTGCTCGGCAAACAAATAGAATCGCTAATAGGCTGCCGAGAACGAGTGGAAAAAGAGAGAAAGTAGATAATAGGAAGGCGCTTGGTATGAGGTTTTCGTGGTGGCGCGATGTCGTGGTCTGAGTTCGAGCCCCGCCAACCGCTACAGACCGACAATTTTCATTCATCGCGTCGTGGCTTACAACTACCTACATGCTGTCCTGAAGACCGCCTATCAACCCGGAGTCTAGCGGAACTCTCTACGGTGAAGTAAAGATGAGTTCCAAGGGACAGCATGAACCGAAACAAGGTGGCGCCACTATAAACACTTGCCTGCACCTCGATAAACGGGATGGGGCCGACCAGCAAGCCCCATCAAGATAGGCTACCGCTGCAACAGGCCGAACGTAGTATGATAATGTGGAAATGATTGTGCCAAGAAAAAGAACGAAATAGCTGATACGGAAAACACAAAATGCAGAATCCTCACAGTACTGCCTAAAAGAGAATACCGAATGAGGGCGACGATAAAAGATTCAGGCGCAGTGAAACCAATAAATTCCACCATGAAAAATAGAACATCACACTGAGGCAGGTAAATGGAATGCCTAATGGGACGTACAGTACAAACTTCCTACTAACCTGCTATTTACCTGTACTCCTATTTTATCTCGAGGGCCATAAAAAATAAAAATAAGAAAACACGCCAGACGGAAGCAGGTAAATTGAATGTTTAATGGGTCGCACAGTACAAACTTCCTGCTAACCTACTATTAACCTGCTATTTACCTGTACTCCTGTTTTATCTCAAAGGCCATGAAAAAAAAATAACACGACAGACGGGAACAGGTAAATGGAATGCTTAATTGGACATACACATACAAACCACCTAATCTGTTTCTTTCTTTCTTTTATTCGCTTAAGTTGCTCTTCTTCTTCTTCTTCTTCTTCTTCTTCTTCTTCTTCTCTCTTCTTGTTTATTTACGATTATGTTGTTATTTTCTATCTTCGTATAAGTTGTTGTTGTTGTTAGTGCTCTTGATAAGCAAGTAAATAGGATGCTTAATTGGACATACAAACCTCCTATTGATATTTATTTACCTTTACTATTAATCTAGTCACCTTGCCGCGTCATAAGAGACGCCGCACATTACTAATATAACCCTGTTCCTTGTTACCTGGGAAAATAAATTGGCCTCAGGTGGGTCAGCGGTAATTGCCATTTCGGACATTCTTGCTACTCTGGGACACCTGGCCACATTTTCCTCATAAAAGCCACAAACTGTCTACACGTACACACACACACACACACACACACACACACACACACACACACACACACACACACACACACACACACACACACACACACACACACACACACACACACACACACACACACACACACACATGCACAAACACACACCGGTAGACAGATGTACATAAATTTAGATGCATGGACGGAAGGAAAGTAAAAAAATACACACACACACACACACACACACACACACACACACACACACACACACACACACACACAGCCTCCCACCACCCCAAAATCCATTCCTATAACCACCGCCCCTCGTATTTTCGCACAGAGCCTCGCCGCGTAACAATTTTCCGTGGAATTTAGTCGGCGCCAGAGAGGTGCAGATGGCGGTGTGTCAAATTACCGGCGGGCTGCGGCGGCGCGGCATTTCATAAACCAAAAATGTGTGTTCCCGCTCAGCTCATACAGAAGAGGCGACGGGATAACCATGCCATGCCCTTCCCTCCCCTCATGTCCCTCCCTCCCTTCCTTCCCCATGCACTAACCACCATGCCGTCCCTTCCTACCCTCATGTCCCTCCCTCCCTTCCTTCCCCATGCACTAACCACCATGCCGTCCCTTCCTACCCTCATGTCCCTCCCTCCCTTCCTTCCCCATGCACTAACCACCATGCCGTCCCGTCCTTCCTCCTCCCCCTCCCTCCCTTCCTTCCCCATGCACTAACCACCATGTCGTCCCGTCCTTCCTCCTCCCCCCTCCCTTCCTTCCCCATGCACTAACCACCATGCCGTCCCGTCCTTCCTCCTCCCCCTCCCTCCCTTCCTTCCCCATGCACTAACCACCATGCCGTCCCGTCCTTCCTCCTCCCCCTCCCTCCCTTCCTTCCCCATGCACTAACCACCATGCCGCCCCGTCCTTCCTCCCACCCCTCCTCCTTCTCTCCTCTCCCTAACCACTGCTGACCATGTGCATTGCTACCTCCCTTCCTCCCTCAAAAGCAATGTCCCTTTTTCTCTTCCTCCTCCCCTTCCTCCCTCCCTCCTCTCCCTAACCACTCCTGACCATGTGCATTGCTACCTCCCTTCCTCCCTCAAAAACAATTAATGTCGTCCCTTTTTTTCTTCCTCCTTTCCCCTCTTCTCTCCCTGGAATACCATGCGTCCCTTCCTCCCTCCCTCTTCTCCCTTCCTTTCCTCCCCTCCTTTCCCCTGGACTAACCACATGAATAACTGCCTCCCTCTCTTACTCCCTTGGAAATGATGCCTGCCTCTCCTTCCTCTCCCGTCTTCCTATCTACCTGAGCACCGGACATACCTCGGCAATAACCAGCCAGCAACTACACACCCACAGCCTCCCTCCTCCTCCCCCTAGCTGATCATCCCCCCTTCCTCCCCTTTCAATCTTTTCTTTCCTTGCCAAAAAAACAAACCAAGTCAGAATACTGATTATCATTGACTCTTTGTATTTCGTTTCGTATTCCACAAATCTGATTACTGGAAAGATACAACCATTTAGTTCGGTATACAGTTTTCTTTTGCTTTTGTATTTTTTATCTGGATTGGTGTTCTAAAATACATAAACCTAGAATAGTAAGGGAAACAGATTAGAGATACATGGAAGGTAGTGGAGAGGGAGAGAAAAAGGGGAAAGGAAAGGGTGGGGGAAGGAGAGAAAGTAGGTGGAAGGCAAAACATTTAAAAGTAGATGGAAAGTATAAGGAAACGAAAGAGAGAGAGAGAGAGAGAGAGAGAGAGAGAGAGAGAGAGAGAGAGAGAGAGAGAGAGAGAGAGAGAGAGAGAGAGAGAGAGAGAGAGAGAGAGAGAGAGAGAAGGATAAGGAGGAGGAGGAGGAGGAGGAGGAAGAGAAAGAGGAAAGGGAAGGAAGTGAACAGTAATTAAAATAAACAATAGGCACAACATTTAAAAGTAGGGAAAGAGAGAGAGAAGAGAAAGAGGGGGCAGAGGAAGGGGGCAAGCAGTAATTAAGAGAACAGTTTATACACGCACGCCATGTGACTTGGAATTAAACGAATGTAGAGAAAATGGTCCGAAATTAGTCTGGCCTGGTAAATTCCATTAGGATGTACCTGGTATAAATCCCGACTTAATCTGGAAAGCCCTCGCCGCCTCACTCCATTTGCGTGTCCACTGTAGTGTGTTTGTGCTCCTTTCCCTACTCTCTCTCTCTCTCTCTCTCTCTCTCTCTCTCTCTCTCTCTCTCTCTCTCGCTCTCGCTCTCGGTCTCGGTCTCGGTTTCAATCTCTAGCCGTCTATCTTTTTCAGTCGATCTTTTTTCTCCCCTTTTCGTTTTCTTTTCACTTGTTTTTTCTTTGCCAGTTATCAGGATGTGTATTTTTGCGACCGCCCAGACCACGTAGCTACACACACACACACACACACACGCACTCACGCACACGGACACACACACACACAGATCGGCCGCCGTCACACGCATTGCACGGGGAAAGTTAATTAATTTTATCCTCATTATCAGTGAATTAATACATCAGTCCCTTGTTCGAATTAACTGTTTGGTCGGTAATGACTTTCGCGCCTCGCTGCACCGCGCTGGGCCCACACTTTTGTTGCGTTGACCAAACATTAGATGACACGTGTACGGGGAAGAGACAGACAGACAGACAGACAGACAGACAGAGAGACAGACAGGGAATATCAGATGACACACAGGCAGATACACAGACAGACAGACAGACAGACAGACAGGGAACATTAGATGACACACAGGCAGATACAGAGACAGACAGACAGACAGACAGACAGGGAACATTAGATGACACACAGGCAGATACACAGACAGACAGACAGACAGACAGGGAACAACAGATGACACACAGGCAGATACACAGACAGAGAGACAGACAGGCAGACAGGCAGCGAACATCATATGACATACAGGCAGATACAAAGACAGACAGACAGACAGACAGACAAACACACAGTCAGACAAAATGAAAATGTAGCGTCAGTAAATTGAATAAATGAAGGAAATGGACAGGCAAATAGACAGATAAGTAAGAAAAGATAAATTGTGTATATGTAAAGCGGTAAGGAGATTGACAAACAGACAGAAAAGGAGTGGAATAGATAGAGAGATAAAGACAGATGCACAGAAGGACGGTGTTAGAAATGTGTATACGAGAAAAAAAACTATATTGGTAACACGGGCAAAAAAAAGATAGACAGGAAAAAGATAGACAAACAATTATATTTAAGGAAAAAACTTAAAATTGGAAACCGCACGAAAGACAAAAAAAAAAAAGATTAACAAACGGACAGAGATAAACAAAAATAAAGAGAAACAGAAACAGACAGGAGGGAGTTAACATCTCGAAGGACAAACAGACAGACAGACAGACAGACAAAGAGACAGACAACAAAAGACAGACAGAAATTAGAGAGAACAGTGAAAAGGTGAAAGGCAGATCATATAAAAAGTAGAAAGTATAAGGAAAAAAAAGAGAATAAGAGGAGAAAGGAGCGGAAAGTAAATGGAAAAGAGAGGAAGATGGAGGATGAGGGGGAGAAACGGGAAAAGGGTTGAGAAAAGGAGGAAGAGAAAGGGGAAGGGGGTGAGATAAAGAGGAAGAGGAAAAAGAAGAGAGTGAACAGCAATTAAAAGAACAGTGGACACAACATTTAAAAGCAGGCAGAGAGTAGAAGGGAAAGAGAGAGAAGAAGAGAAACAGAAGAGATGGCGCGGTGGATGCTGCATAAAGAGATTACCTTGATCTGGGAATACCTGCGGGAAATCACGGAGATATATATGGAATTATTAAAATTTATGTAGTCAGCTATAAAATAACAGCCAGATAAGCTTGAAAAATAGACGCGATATGCAAGAGAGGGGAGCTAGAGTTTTTTTTTTCCTTTTTCATACATAATTTCCATTAACTCTCTCTCTCTCTCTCTCTCTCTCTCTCTCTCTCTCTCTCTCTCTCTCTCTCTCTCTCTCTCTCTCTCTCTCTCTCGTTCGTTAATTTGTAAGTCTGTAAATATTCGGGTTTTTTTTCCTACTTTTTATCTTCTCGTATTTTTACTTTTTTTTTCTCCCCTATTTCCTTTGTTCTCTTACCTGCTTACTCCCTTGTTTAATTATCTCTTGTGTCACCTGTTCTTCTTGACGTTCTGTGTGTGTGTTTGTTATTTTTAATGCGTTCTTTTTTTTCTTCTTCTTTTTTTGCCCTTTGGATCATTTTTATTATATTTTTTGTTTGGTGTCTCGCTTTCTTCTTCTTTTTTTTCTTTTTTTTCCCTTTTCATATTTTCTTTACCTTTTTATCTGTGTTTTTCTTTCCTTTCTTTGGTATTCCTGTATCCTTTGTGAATTTGAATTGCTTTACTTATGAGTTTTAATTTCTCTCTCTCTCTCTCTCTCTCTCTCTCTCTCTCTCTCTCTCTCTCTCTCTCTCTCCTTCTCCCTTTCCCTTCATTGTAATCCTCCTTCTGTTTCTCCTCTTACATCAGCTCCTCTTCCTCCTTCTCCTCCTTCTCCTTCTCTTTCTCCTCTTACGACAGCTCCTACTTCTCTTCCTCCTCCTCCTCCTCCTCCTCCTCCTCCTCCTCCTCTTCCTCCTTCAGCAGACGTTTACCATTGTTCCCTCACCACTTTCCCTCCCCAATGCCTTGTTTCTCTCCTCCTCCTGCTGCCTACTTTGCCCCTCCCGCTCCTTCCTGCTTTCATCTCATTCCTCCTGCGCAGTGAAAACAAAAAGCGATTCCCTCATTCACCGCCCGAAGGTCATAAGTCCACGAATTCAATTACACTGTGGCAGCCCCGAACGCATGAATTGGGACTTGATCCTCCAAAACCCGACCTGATCCTCTGCCTAAGTCGTTGCGCATGCGTGACTGAGCAATTGACCGATGATTTTCTCGCAGCGTTTCGCCGTCTCTCGCTCTCTCTTTCTCTCGCTTTCTATCTATCTATCTCGTGGCCATCTTGAAAACTACCTCCTCGACCGTTCCCTTAGATCACCCCATCTCTTCCCCTTCTTCCTCCTCTTCTTCCTCCTCCTCCTCCTCGTCTTCCTGGCAGGTGAGGGGCAGGTGAGTCGCGTCCTTTGTTGTGATCGATGTTGAACCGGAATGAGCCTGGAGACAGCGCTGAGGACGGGGCCGAAAGTTGACTGGCGCGGCGGCCCAGGAACAGCTGACGTGCGGGTGACTGCGTGTGTAAACAGTGGCTGATGAAGCGCTGGAGGGAGGGAGGGAGGGAGAGGGCGAGAGACTGGTGGTGGTGGTGGTGGCGGCCCCTGCGTCAACATATGCAACGTGACGGCCCAATTAATGAGGTCTTCACGGCCTCCATTAGTGTTGAATGCCGCGTAATTACCAACAATGGAGCCGGCTCATTAATATTTAGAATTCACACACTTGCGAAAACTCTTGTCGGGGGAGAGAGAAAAAAAAAATAACACGGAATATGACGTGTCCAGGAAAGTTGTCTTAATGGTGACCAAAGTTGTGCATGGCGGACAGGCTGCGAGGGGGGCGGAGGGGGAAAGCCTTGAGAGGGGCGTCAAGGGGATCGTGGGGGGCTGCTGGTCCTCCCCAACACGTCCGAGCAGCCCCCTTACGCCCCCCCACACACCCGCTCCCCACGCACTCCCCCTGCACGTATGAATAAGACACGTTGCTAATTTTGCCTGCAATATAATATTATCCTGCACGCATCCCCGAAATGAAGCAAACTAAGCCTGATATCAAAGCCGAGGCACGAGGCGGCAGGCGGCACGAGGCGGCGGCGGCACAGAGCTCCGGGAGGCTGGCTGGCTCGCCCCGCCTGGCTTATTTCATTTTATTTTTTACATATATATTTGCTTGCTGTTGGAGGCGCGTGAAGGGGAATACCCGAACACAGTAATCCCGCGCGGGTGCTGTGCAGGGCGGCGCGGCAATAACCGCTGCAAAAATGCCCGGCCTTTTAATTTTAGCGGGAATATCACTTTATAGCGGCCTGAGGAGGGGCGCCGCGCCCTCACACCCGCGGCCCGGCGCCCCCTCCTTGCCGAGCCATTAATTATAGGGATGGCCGCGCCTCGCTTACCCTTCTACCCCCCACACCCCCTCCTTCCCACCCCGAGACCTCCACCACTCCACCAGGGCTGAGAAATAGAGTTTAGACCATTTAATTTATCTTCTTCACGCGGTGGGCGGCGGGCAGGTGGCAGGGGCGACATCCGCACAGTGGGGGACGCGAGAACCTCAGCCTCGACTCCCCGACGCCCAGGGACAGACAGGCGGGACAGAAGCGTCTCAGGCCACCACGCGAAGGGTTGTTGTTGCTTGCTGATGAACCTGAGACCATATTCACAAACGCTTGGCCGCTTACACTAACATTTGACAGTGTTTTCATAGGAGTTTGGGTCATTTCCAGAGGTACTTTTATGACCCTGGTGGTAGGTTAACCCTTCTTTTGTACCATGAACGTGAGAAAACACTCATGAAAACCCGATTAATCCCCTTTTTGGCCTTTGAAAATAGCTAACGTGGGAGATGAAAGCGTCTGAAAATACCAACTCTGAGTCTCTATGCTCAACGACAGACGACTCTCAGCTCATCAAACCACCACACCAAGGCCTGTTGTCGCCTGCTGAGAGACAAGCATCCATTCCTCACGTGCTTGGAGGAGGGCGAGGGACTGAATTAACCAAGAGTGCAAGAAGGTCAAGCCTGCGCAGCACAAACAAAGAAAATACTTAAAACGTTCAGCCACAAAGCAGGATCAACACCTCTTCGCCTCAGCGGTTAAAGTAATGGAGGCAAAATCCTGACCGTCCACTACTAGCTGTATCCACGAGCTTTGACGTGTGTGAAGTATACGAATAAAAAAATGAGTTGCGAAGAATAACTTACGAATAGAAGACTTACGATTATGAATAGTGTACGAATAACTAACTTACGATACAAGACGTGAATGAAGTATACGAATGAATAACTTACGAATAAATAAATGAGTTGCGAATAATAACTTACGAATAAAAGACTTACGATTATGAATAGTGTACGAATAACTAACTTACGATACAAGACGTGAATGAAATATACGAATGAATAACTTACTTAGTGAATGATTGACTGACACACACACGAACACGCAAACCTACTCCTGAAGTGCATGGAAGACTAAATCCTTTGTGGTGACTGACTGACTGACTGACTGACTGACTGACACATAGGCGCTCTAGCTCCCAAAGTGTATGTAACGCAATGAACTGAACTAACTGATTGAATGATTGATGAATGAATGTTGAAATGAATTAATATTTTAATGAATAAATAGATGACTGACTGACTGACTAACTGACTGACTGGCTGACTGACTAACTGACTGGGCAACGGGCTGACTGACTGACTGGCTAACAGGTTGACTGACACACACACACACACACACACACACACACACACACACACACACACACACTCCTTCGACAGTTACCTCACAAATTACTATCACACGCAAGAACTCTATGGGCAAACACACACTTGAGACACGCACACACGCACACACGGATCAGATAAGCACGTGCCGCACACACCCAAACACACACACACACACACACACACACACACACACACGATAAGCTACTTCACGCCCTCTTATCTACTGGCCTATACATCACGAGAGAGAGAGAGAGAGAGAGAGAGAGAGAGAGAGAGAGAGAGAGAGAGAGAGAGAGAGATTGCTACCCAGTGTAAAAGTGTTAATTCAACCATCATTATCAGCGGGGGAGCACACGAGTCGGAGGTGAAAGGGAATCAATAGGCTTGTATATTTACCCTCCTCCTCCTCCTCCTCCTCCTCCTCCTCCTCCTCCTCCTCATCCTCATCCTCCCTCTAAGTCTAATCAGTTTCCTCTCCTTTTCCTCCCTATTTTTTTCCTTTCTCTCTCCTTTTTCTCCTTCCTTCTCCCTCCCTCCCACGTTTTTTTCTCTCCTGCACTTTCCTCTCTCCATTCCTGTGTTTTTTTTTTCTCTTCCCACTTCGTCCTTCTCCCTTCTCACTCTTCTCTCCCGTCCGTCTTGTGGGTTGCCAAGTCACGAGCGGGAGTTAATCTAATCTCTCTCTCTCTCTCTCTCTCTCTCTCTCTCTCTCTCTCTCTCTCTCTCTCTCTCTCTCTCTCTCTCTCTCTCTCTCTCTCTCTCTCTCTCTCTCTCTCTCTCTCTCTCTCTCTCTCTCTCTCTCTCTCTCTCTCTCTCTCTCTCTCTCTCTCTCTCTCTCTCTCTGTGTGTGTGTGTGTGTGTGTGTGTGTGTGTGTGTGTTCCTCGTCCAGTATTTTCTCCCGAGTAAATCCTGTATCTCTTTTGTTGTTATTTTTATTTCGCAGACTTGTCGATCAGAGTCAGTAATACATGTGCAAGATTTATTGTTTGACTCAGAATTCGACTTCACGTTCATGTTCTTTCTATTTTCTCTCTTGGTACACGACTTTTTTTTTCTCCCATGCTGTCTCGTTCAGTTTGTCTTGATTATTCTTTCATTAGTATTGTTGAGGGGTGACAGTAGTAGTAGAAGTAGTAATATTAGTAGTAGTAATAGTAGTAGTAGTAACGTAAGGAAATATTATACACCTTGGCCTCTTCTTATCATCTTCCCTCAAAAGAAGATGAAAGAGGAGAAGGCGGAAGAAAAGAAGCAAGACAAACACAGACGTAGACATAACAGAGCACAGCCAAACACTCCACCAACACACACAAACACACACGCAGACAGACAAGGCAAACACACACAAACACACACTCACACACATACCAGACAAGCAAAGAGGGCCTTGGACGGGTGGACGGGAGGGGAGGGCGAGGCGGCGCGCGAACACCCACCAACCGCCGTGTATACTTCGCTAATGTATATTCAGATCTCGGCGGCTTCGATGCGCTCTTTGATGTGTGAGAGTGGTGCATCGGCGGCGGCTGTGGTGGTTGTGGTGATGGCGGTGGTGATGGTTGTGGTGGTGATGAGGAGGAGGAGCTCACCGTAACCCACCCACCCACCCACCCTAGCCGACGTGATGAGGGTGGGTAACAAGCCTGGATTCGTGGTGACGGTGGTGTGGTGATGAAAGGGCATTGGAGGTGATGTGGATGGTGTGGAATGAGGTGGATCAGGTGAAGTGAGGAGTAGGATGTTTGGTATGTGATGAAGTGGAAGAAGGATGAAGAGAAAGAGGAATAAGAAGCTGAGGAGTCTAGAGTGGTGGAAGGGAAGTGGAGGAAGTGGATGAAAGGAAAGAAAGGAGGTTGAGTGAGCAAGTGAAGGAGTGAAAGAGTGTTGTGTTGTGGGAATATGTCTAGAATCTTGGAAGGAAATGTTGAAAGTGGATGAGGGAGAAAGAGACAGAGGACGCAGGTGCCAGTCGTGTAAGTGGATGGGTTTTGTGTCCTTGTTCTAAGTGGATAACAGGCGTGGAGTTAGTGTGCATGGGTAATGTGGGTTCGTGTGGGTGTGGGTGTGAGTACATGACGCCTGGGCCAGGATGTAATGGGTGTGACCGTAATGGGTGAAAACTGAGGGTACAAATGTGGTGGGTGTATAGTTGAGCGGTGCAGGTGTAGTGGGTGTAAGGGTATTGCTCGCAGGTGTGTTGAGTGTAAAGGTGTGTGCCCAGGTGTAGGAATATGGGTAAATAAACCAATTGTATTGCCCGGAAAGAGTAGCAGTAACGACCTGGTGTTATGAGTATGGCCTTAATGGGTAGTCCAGGCACGTGTTATTACCATTGGCGTGCTTCTTACTAATGTGTTTCTAATGTTTTTCTCTTCTTCCACAGGTGAGTGTTCGGAGAGAGGCGTGACGGGTGAAAGAGTGACCATCAAACAAGGTAGATATGATGTGGTGCTCGCTTGCCACCCTCGTAATGAACAGGGACGAGGGTTTATCTGTGATGCGTTCGTCTCACATAACCACGAGCCCACAAAGTCACGGAAAACTCCCGCCGAAAAAATGGAATTGGTTTGTTATTCGCCCGCCACTCTAGGCAGCTTAAACACTCGTCGGTATTAGAGGTCTTTTCATGGGTTCGCGGGGATGTTGTTTGATCGCCGCGGTCGCTGAATGAGACACAAAGAGTCGCCTGAGGATTACTGGACAGCGTATTGGATAGCGCGCTCCTCTCCTCCTCATGGTGGCGTGTGTAATCTTTCTAATCCTCGAGCATCAGACTACTTACGACCATGAACTGCTGACGTGGCCTAGGGGACACCTGGCTGAGTACAGGACGGAGGGAGACGAGGGCGGGGGAGCGGGTGTGGGCTAGGGGTGAGGGGCTCCAAGACGGTCAAGGGTCGGTCTTCCTCCCCAGGGCGCTGCCTGACGTAGGCCAAAAAGGGGATGGATATATTTTTCAGTGAAGTAAAAGTTTGCGCGCCCCAAGTTTGTGTACCGAGACAGCTGATATATTTGTCAAGCCTTAGCGGGGCAAAACCAAAGCGTGTTTGTGAAAACTCTCCAGACGCGGCTCAGGGTGATTGCCAGGGCTTTGGGGCTTGTTCCACCGGCAGGTGAGCCCGGCACCGGCGGCGGCCACTCGCCTCGACGACCCCGCGTGTCGCCCGGGACGAGAGCTGCGCCAATTCCCCCTGCTGGGTGATCCCGGGTGTGTCCGGCAGCCCTGGGTTTTAGTGAATTATGATGGAGATTATTTCCTGCCAACTATAATTTCGGTCTACTTACAGTAATTCATCGTTGCAGGAAAAAGGTGAAGTGTGAAGTGCGTGCGTGCGTGCTTGCATGCGTGCGGGGCACAGGTGCGGCCCCGAGGCGGGCACAGCGACGCGCTGCCTGTCACATCTACATACATTTGTATTCACTAAAAAAATGTATCTCACCGAATGTCAAACTTGTCGGACGCGCGGCGCAGGGCGGAGCTGCATGACGAACAGGCTGGCGGGCTGCGAGCCGGGCTGCCGGCCAGGGCTTGGCAGGGCAGCTGCAAGTGTTGGTGAGGCTGAGCCCATGAGGCCGGGCTAGTCTCCTGGTCAGGGAAGGCACGCCCGCTGCGGCCATCGTATTGATGCTTCTTTTCAAACTGATATGAAGAGTTCACCGCTGAGTGAGAGACTACGAGAAATACCTCGGCGTCACCCCCCCCCCCCCCCATCACCATCTCTCTCTCTCTCTCTCTCTCTCTCTCTCTCTCTCTCTCTCTCTCTCTCTATATATATATATATATATATATATATATATATATATATATATATATATTCTAAAGTCGTGTGTGGGAGAGTCCCTGGGCAGACAAGGGCAAGGGGGGCCAGGAAGGTTCGTCCGGAGGCTGAGCCGCGTCGCTGCTGCTCCTCGGGGCCCAGACCCAGGCCTTACATAAGAAGGCGGCGAGGTCACAGGCCTCACAGATACGCCCCTCCA
>NC_066546.1:9895488-9925488 GCF_024679095.1 Eriocheir sinensis | reverse complement strand
GAGAGAGAGAGAGAGGGAGAGAGGGAGAAAGGGATGTGGAGGGGTGACTCAACAGGCAGACTTAAACAAACACATTCAGAAAGACAAAAAGACAGACAGTGGCACAGACAAATAGACAAAGAAATGCAGATCAACAAACAAAGAATGACGCAACAGTGTAACAGATTAACCAACAGACAGGAAACAGAGAGAAAAATAACAACAGTGCTGACATACATAAACATAAGACAGACGAAAGAGAAAGATAGACAAAGATTACTAAAAAGGTTAGGCATACTTAAACATAGAGACAGAGACAGACCAACAAAGACAGAGAGACGAACAGAGAGACCCCAAACCAGGTAGAAACGGGCAGGTAAATAGACAGAGAGAGAGAGAGAGAGAGAGAGAGACCCCAAACCAGGTAGAGGTAGACAGGTAGAGAGACAGAGGAACCCCCAAACCAGGTAGAGGCAGGCAGGTAGGGAAAGAGAGACGAAGGGACCCAGGTAGAGGCGGGCAGGTAGGCGGGTAAGGTGCAGAACGTGACACCCAACACCTGGTAGCAAGTATTACACACACACACACACACACACACACACACACACACACACACATACAACCCTCTCGCGTGTTTACTCTCAGCAGACGTGAAGGAGGCAGTGCATATCTAATCCTACTTGTAATTACTTCCGCACTAATAAAAGGAACTTGTGTCGGAGGAAGAAAAAAGTCCCCTTCCTCCTCCTCCTTCTCCTCCTCCTTATCCTCCTTCCTCCTCCTAGCCCAGTGAGTGTATTGAAAAGGCTCCTACAACTTTAATTAGAGTCAGTGTATGAGATGTAGGACTCGCGACAAGAGGACAGATGCAACTCGAGAAGGAAAAGGAGGAGGAGGAGGAAGAAGAAAAAAGGTTACTCAGGACTGCGTGTGGAGTGGAGCGTTTTAAGATCAAGGGAAATAAATTAATGAAGGTGACGTTGTAATCAGCTGGTTGTAAATGAATGGGAACATGACCTAGTCTTTACTTAGTGACTCTGCTTTAAACTCCGACACAGGTTCGAACCCCAAAAACCTTAGCATTCACATAATAGTTAAGGAAAATGACGTTAGGGAAGAGGGAGAAGGAGAAGAAGGAAAGGGAAAAGACAGTATAGGGGGAGAGGAACAGAGGAAAAAGAGAAAAAGAAGAGGATGGGAACTTGGAGGAAGAGGAGAGGTGAATCGTAAGAGATAAAGGAAAAAGAAGAGAAGGAGGAGGAGGAAAGTGGAAAGAAGACAGTAGAGGGAAAGAGAGACGATACAGAGAGGGAGAGGAAAGAGAAGAGGATGAGAACTTGGGGAAAGAGGAAAAAGAAGATAAGAATGAGGAGGAGAGGGGAGAGAAAACGGTGAAGGAAAAAGAGAAGAGGGAAGATACAAAGAGAAAGAGAAGAGAGAGAGAGGACGGGGTGAGCAAATGAAGTTAATATTTTCTCTCTGTCCTAAATACGAAAGCCAATTAACGAAACAAATAAAACAACGAAAATGAAGTGAAACGGAAATACATTATACAACAACTTGACAATATGAGAGTCAGAAATCAGAGGTTGTATTATTATTTAGTTTTTTGTTCTTATTTATATATATATTTTTTTTAGGGGAGTCTTGCATGTTTCTGGCGGGGCGGAAACAAGCACCCCCCGCGGAAAAATCCTTAATGAAACAAGACTTTTTAATGTTAATACGAAATCTGCTTAATATTAATGCAGAGAAAATATTGCAGAACACAGCGCGGCGTGAATCTGGATAATGCCTTGCGCGGGGAATAATAATAAAGAGAATAGAAAAATAGTAATAATAATAATAATGAAAATAATAACAGTAGGTAAGATAATGAGGATAATGTTACTACTACTACTACCACTACTACTACTACTACTACTACTACTACTACTACTACTACTACTACTACTACAAATTAGACGCCAGAACATCCCGCGCCACACCGTGAAAATTTTTAAAAAGATACACGAGTTTATATATTTTTTATTTCATTTATATTTTTTTTACATTTATTTTTTTTAAAGGTTCGAATTCTGTTGTTCACGATTTGTTTTGACTTAGTTTATTTTCTCTCTCTCTCTCTCTCTCTCTCTCTCTCTCTCTCTCTCTCTCTCTCTCTCTCTCTCTCTCTCTCTCTCTCTCTCTCTCTCTCTCTCTCTCTCTCTCTCTCTCTCTCTCTTGCCCTTTTGTCCTCCTCCTCCTCCTCCTCCTCCTCCTCCTCCTCTCATCCTCATCACTTTCTTTCTTTTCTTCTCCTCTATTCTCTTCTTCGCATTGCCCCATTTCCTCCTCCTCCTCCTCTTTCTTTCCACCTTCTTACCTCCCTGCTCCTCCTCCTCCTCTTCCTCTTCCTCCTCCTCCTCTCACTCTTATCACTTTCTTCCAGGTCTCCTCCACTTCTTTCTCCGCACTGCTTCATTTCCTCCTCCTCCTCTTTCTCTCCACTCTCCTGCCTCTTCCTCCTCCTCCTCCTCCTCCTCGAAAGGGAAGGGCGTGGGAGGACATGAGTGAGAGAGAAAATGAATGCCCGGGAGGAGGGAGAGAAGAAGGTGAGGGAAGGAGGGAAGGAGGGAGAGAAGTAGAGGGTGAAGGAGGGAAGGAAGGAGAGGGTGAAGGAGAGAAGCAAGGAGTTGATCGCTTATTGGACACTTCAACCACCCATTCCCTTGTTAGGCTGAAGGGGGGTAAGGGGGAAGGAGCCCTCTCAAGAGCTTCCCTCCGCCTCCTTCTCCTCTTCCCCCTCCTCCTCCTTCTTTTCAGCCTCCACTTGACAATTTTTCCTTTATTTTTTTTAGGTCTAGTGATTTTCTTTATTTCTGTGTCTTTTTTTTTTTCGTTAATGCAAATTTATACGTCTCTGTACTTTCAACTTTACGTCCTCTGTTTTACGTCTATATATTGATGGTCGCAGGCGTTGTTATTGTTGTTGTAGTAGTAATAGTAGTAGTAGTAGTAGTAGTAGTAGTTTTTGTCACTGTTCAATTATCCATAACTAGTATATCATTTTTTTTCTTTATACAAACTCTTCACTTATTCATTTATTGTGCCTCCTCCTCCTCCTCCTCCTCCTCCTCCTCTTCCTCCTCCTCCTCCTCCTCCTCCTCCTCCTCCTCCTCCTCCCCATCCTTTTCCTCCTCCTCCTCCTCCTCCTCCTCCTCCTCCTCCTCCACCATCCCTCTCTCACACACACACACACACATACATACACACACACACACACATACAGGTCGCGCCCTTGTGTCCTTCCCGTGCTACGCCTTTGACCTACTCTCTCTCTCTCTCTCTCTCTCTCTCTCTCTCTCTCTCTCTCTCTCTCTCTCTCTCTCTCTCTCTCTCTCTCTCTCTCTCTCTCTCTCTCTCTCTCTCTCTCTCTCTCTCTCTCTCTCTCTCTCTCTCTCTCTCTCTCTCTCTCTCTCTCTCTCTCTCTCTCTCTCTCTCTCTCTCTCTCTCTCTCTCTCTCTCTCTCTCTCTCTCTCTCTCTCTCTCTCTCTCTCTCTCTCCTTTTCCTCAGTTCTTGGTGGCGTAGTGGTTGGAGAGGAGGTGAAGGGGGTTCGAACGATGGGACGGAATGATGAGCAGTAAGCCCGTAGACTTATTTGCATATCCCCGAAAATATCTGTGGTCTGTGTCCTCTCCACCTCTCGTTATGTAAATACCCCGCCGATATTCTGTTGAAAGATCACCTCACACACTTACACACACACACGCACCCTATCTATCTATCTATCTAGGTTAAAAGAGCATTCAAAGGTGCCTATTTAACCTACTGTCTCCTTTAAACCCCAAACTGCATATGAAACCTCGTGGATCTAAAGTATATGGGATTGAAATGTCTTATGATGCTGTTGGCTGTGGGTTCTCTATCTAGGTCAAAAGAACATTCAGAGGTCCCTTTCCAACCTACTGTCTCCTTTTAACCCCAAACTGCATATGAAACCTCCTGGATCTAAAGTATATGGGATTGAAATGTCTGATGATGCTGTTAGCTATGGGTTCAGGTTCGAGTATAGTGCTGAAAGGGTTCTGACATGTGTTTATTGAAGGTGAATAGGAGGAGGAGGTGATGCTATAGAGAACAAATACAAAAGGACACAACAGCTAACGGGAGATCACACGTTTGCTCACATCTTGAAAATCTGGTACACAAGAGGAAGAAAAGAAGAGGTCGTGTGTTACCGTTTGCAGTGTTTTATTATGGCTCAGAACGTAGCAGGAAAAGGGTGACGGGAAGGAGTAAAGGAAAGGATTGGATAGAATTGAAGGGAAGTAAAGGAAAAGAAAGAATAATGTAGCTATGTGTGTGAGAAAGAGAGAAGGGGAGAAAGGAAGGGAAGGGGGAGAAGGGAATGGAGAAAAATAGTAGTTATGTGTGTGAGGGGAAGAAATATGAAGGGGAGAAGGGAAGGAAAAAGAAGGGAATGGAGTAAAAGAAAAATTATGAGTGTGAGAAAGAGAAAATGAAGTAAAGGGAGAGAAGAGGGAGAATAGAAGGGAAGTCAAAGGAAGGGAGGTAAAAGGAAGAGGAGAAAGAATATGATGGAGAGAATGGAAGGAAGGAAAAAGATTAGTTATGTATGGGGTAAAGAGCGAATGGGAAAGACCATGAAGGGAGGAAGAGGTTAAGAAATAAGAGAGAGAAGGAAAATAAAGGAAAGATAGGAGGGAAGAGTGTTTTAATGGGAGAAAAGACTTGAATTTGTAAAGGGTAGTAAAGGGGTGCCGGGGAAGAAAATGGAAGGGAAGGAGAGGGAAAGAAGGGAAGGATAGTCCAGCCGCACCTCCGATGGATTGGTAAGGGGGGTGATGGGGTGTGCTGAGAGGGGTGAGGGGGGGGGATGGCCGGAGGGCGGGTAGGCGGGTAAACAATGAATTTTGATGAGGAAATAAAAGAGACTCGGATAATAGGCTGTGAAGTTTTTGAGGAAGCGTATATTTATAATGTGAAAGGGAACACCCACACACACACACACACACACACACACACACACACACACACACACTCGTATTTAACAAGTGTAGACAAAATATAAGTAAAAAGTAAAAAAAAATCAGTAAAGTAAATAAGTAAAGTACACGTAAAAATAAGTAAAAAGTAAGTAATATCAAGGATGTATGAAAAAACTACACACACACACACACACACACACACACACACACACACACACACACACACACACACACACACATCCTTGCCCCGAGTAAATATCTGAAGAATTTCAAATATTGCAATTGCCGGTGAGCGGTTTAATAATGGAATAAAGTTAGAGATAATTAAATAGTAGTGGGAGATGAGGAGATCTCTTTGCTCCATGACTTTTAATGAGTTTTGCACTTCTTTCCCGGGCGATTTTATTTAAATTTTTAATGGCCCAAATTATATACAAATTCACCAGACGAGAGGAGAGAATTCCGACATTTGGAGGGAAAAAAGAGTCGGCATGTGGAATTTTTTTGGTGCTTTGAGCTCTTTGTCCTCCTGCTCTGTCCCGTCCTTCCTACGATGTAAGTACTTTCAGTAGAGGCATAGCAACTTGGGAATCGGATTTTTTTTAGGCCTATACGTTCTAAGCCTTCCTTTTACTCTATACGACTTTAACGCTTTCAATAGAGATATATCAACTAGGCACGTGGATTTTTTTAGGCCTATACGTTCTAAGCCTTCCTTTTACTCTATACGACTTTAACGCTTTCAATAGAGATATATCAACTAGGCAAGTGGATATTTTTAGGCCTATACGTTCTAAGCCTTCCATTTACTCTATTCCCTCCTTCCTACGACTTTAACGCTTTCAATAGAGATATATCAACTAGGCAAGCGGGTTTTTTTTTTAGTCCTATACGTTCTAAGTCTTCCTCCTACTCTATTCCCTCTTTCCTACGACCTTAACGCGTTCAAAAAGAAATAGTAACTCCTCTATAACTAAATGTAATCCTTCCTTACCGGTACTTTGTTTACAGTGAATTGTAGCTCTTTTTAGTGCTCATAACTACTCATATATGCCTTCTATTTAGCACGTTGTTCGTCTCTAATATCTTAGCTATCTATAAAAAATCTATCTGTCTATCAGTCTACCTATTCATCTATATATCGGTCTACCTATCTACCTTTACTTCAACTACCCCCTACCCCTTTCCCATTTTTAGCACCTAATCCAAAAGTAAGTGAAAGTCGGATATTTTTACCATAGAGTTTCAGGACAGACCGGATCTCCTCTTTCTGAATCCATGCTCCTGGCCTCTTTCTCTCCCTCACCCTTTCCCCAAGCAAGCGAAGTTCCCTCCTACGCCCACTATTGACACAAAATTCAGGTGTTCACTGCAGCCGCGACGTTCGTTTCAATATCCCGTTTTAGAAGCAAACTTAGTAGAGGGAAGGGAAGAGGAGGGCAGCGGAGAGGGCGAAGGCGACGATGGGTGTAAGAATAGAGGGAGGGAAAGACATGTTGCGAGGGGAAGTGAGGGGAAAGAGACACAGCTGTAAGAGAGAGAGGCTATATCTGAGGGGTTAAAAAAATCGTGTTATTGATGCCATCGTCCTGTGTTGAGTTATTCGCACGACCGAGAGAGAGAGAGAGAGAGAGAGAGAGAGTTTGAAAAAAAGGGTACATGAAAAAGTTTTAATTGCCGGCTTTGTTGAAAATTTGCGAACGAGACAAGTTGAAGTTGGAGATGAAAAAAACGTGAAATAATAGAGAAGAGATACACACCTGCGCACCATAAACACGCAGGTAGACGCAGGTGAATAAGGCGAGGAAGCTAAAAAGAAAGAAGCAAACAAACAAAGGGAGAAAGATTGAAAGAAAGAGAAAAGAAAGAAAGAAACATTAAAGGAAGAAAAAGAAGAGTGAACGCTAAATCAAGTAAGAAAGGAAGGAAGAAGAACGAGAAAAAGATTAACAAGAACGAGAGGAATAATAAGAAAGGGAAGAGTAAGCTTACGTACAAGAATAAGAACAAGTAGAGCAAAAACAAGAAGAAGAAAAAAAAGAGAAATAGCGAACGGAAAGAAGGAAAAGAAGGAAAAGAACAAGATAGGCAAGAACGAAAGTAGAGAGAACAAAAAATTAAAGACTAGAAAAAGGAAGAAAAAGAGGAGGAAAAGGCAATGAAAAGGAGGAGGAGGAGGAGCAGGATAATTAACAAAACAAACAAGAATTCAAAGGGTAAGAAATAACACAAAGAGAAGAGACAAAAGATCAATAACAAGGAGAAGAGCAAAACTTAAGAGGAACAAGAACAGGAAAAAGACGAGGAGGAAGAGGAGTAGGAGGAGGAGCACCCCCCACCCTCACCCACCCACCACCACCACCACCACCGCCGCTGCCAAGTCCCATGCTCTTTAATTTGCCTCAAGGGAAGGATTGCCCGGGAATCCTATTTGGAGGGTCGGGAGGGGATCCTTGAGCGTTTTCTGTGCCTCTCTGGTGCCTAAGACTAATCCTGATACATCCTGAGACATCCTGGGACATCCTGGGACATCCTAAGACCCTACCAGGCCTTACGGATCGTCTTAACACATCCCCGTGGCTTCGAAAACATGTGAGGTAATGAATGCGTGTGATGTGAGGAGGAGGAGGAGGAGGAGGAGGAGGAGGGAGGGATGGGAGAAAGGAATGAGCTAGGAAAGGGAAGGAGATTAGAGAAGCACATATGAGAGAGAGAGAGAGAGAGAGAGAGAATATGTACAGAACAGCAGAAAGTCAACAACGCTAAAGCAATAGACGAAAAATTAAAGAAGAAAAAATAGTCTACAGGAAACACAACAGCGAGGGAAGGAAGGAAGAAACGAAGGAAGGAAGGGAGAAAGGAAGGAAGGATGGATGGGAAACAAAAACAAAACAAAAACAAGACCCCCAAAAAATCATCGACGTCAACAAGACTATGGCATATAAAGGAAAGGAAGGGGACGTGAGGTGTGTCAAGGATGTGGCCGCTCGTCGCTCAGGGAAAGATCTGACTCATAACACCACACAGGGAAAGGTTCAGAGGCTGCCAAAGGGTTCATAAGCGACTAAGGAGCAGGAGGAGGAGGAGGAGGAGGTAGATGACGTGAGAGAAGGAAAAGGAGGAAGACCGGGAAGGGAAAAATATAATATGAGATGGTTGTAGAAGGAAGAGAGAGTAGAGGAGAAAGGAAAAAGGAGTATTAGACGAACTGGGAGAAGGGAAAAGGAAAAAGAATTGGTGCAAGATGTGTAAGAGGGGAAGGATAATGAGGGAAAAAGAAATAGTAGAGTTGAGTTTAATTTAGGAGGAGGAGGGGGTAGGGAGAGAAAGTAGGAAAAATAGAGTACCATAAAAAAATTAAGGAAGAAAAAAAATAACGAAGTGAGAGAAGTAGGAAAATAAGAGGAGGAGGAGGAGGACAACAAGAGCAAAAAAGAGAATGTAGATGAGAGGACAAAGAAGATGATACCAGAGTAGAAAGAAATAGAAGAAAATAGCAAACGAAGCAAGAGATGAAGAATAAGAAGAGGAGGAGGAGGAGGGGGACAAAAACAAGGGCAGGAAGGGAAAGTAGGATGCAGAGGAGAAGACAAAGAAGAAGAAAGAGAAGATGATAACAGCGTAGAGTGAGCAAATCAGCTTCGTCACCAGGGGCAGGGAGGAGGAAAAGGTGTGAAAAATGAGCTAAGTGAGACGAAGGTAAATACTGGGACGGAGAGGGGCGCCGAAAAATGGAGCAGAACGTGAGGTTGCTCTGGCAATATCCGGCAGCGAAGAGAATGGAGACGGGAGGGTAAAAACGGGAGGGAGGAAACAGATGGTGGGGGAATATCAGATGAGGAGAGAGGGAGAGAGAGAGAGAGGGGGAGGGGGAGAGGATGAGCGAGGTAGGGAGATTGGGAAGGAAAGGCTGGCTGGCGTCTGTATGTGTGTGCGTGTGTGTGTGCTGGGAGGAGTTTCACTAGCGAGGTTGTCTTATGGTAGTACATGAGGAGAAGAGGAGACAAGGAGAGGATGAGAGAGGCATACGGGGATAGGGTAGGAAGGGATGGTGTGTGTGTGTGTGTGTGTGTGTGTGTGTGTGTGTGTGTGTGTGTGTTGGGTGGAGTTTCAGGGCTCAGCAGCGAGGTTGTCCCAGCGCTCTGCATCGTTTCAAGGCCCGTAAAGATTAGTTAATGTACGCTGTGTAGGCGGAGGGCGTCGAGGAGGTGTTACTCGTTACGTTATACGCCAGACAAGAGTGTACGGTTTATGGGGCAAGACTCTGACTTAACGACACACACACACACACACACACACACACACACACACACACACACACACACACACACACACACACAAGGGCAGCCATAAACACGCCAGTCCCCCAAAACTTTCAAGCTCACCCTGGCGCACAAACTTTTGATGACTGGCTGGGAGGTGCACAAAGGGCCCACGATCGATCCCCGGTAGCACGAACCCGCGAGATCTGGCTTTCAAATGGACTTCCAGACTCATTAACAAATAAACCTTCCCCATGATATGATAGAAGCAAGGAGAAAGAGGGAGAGTGAAGGAAAAAAGGAAGCAGTGAGAGACAGAGAGAGAGAGAGAGAGAGAGAGAGAGAGAGAGAGAGAGAGAGGAACGTCTTCTGCTGGTCTCCTTTGGGTTGCGAGTTCGACAGGTCTCGTCTCCAGCCCCAAACTTCGACTCCCCTTCCCGCCCCAGTCTTCGCGTCTTGGGGAACTTGTCTTAACCTTTCATGAGTTACACGTGCAGGCAGCCAGGCAGGTGAAGGCTCAGGTGTGGACGTCGACTTCCACCTGTGTTGCCACCTGTCAGTTCCACCTTGCTCTCTCTCTCCTTCCTACGTCACTCACTTTCTCCTTCTACCTCTTCCACAGCCACTATCATCACCATAACAACAACAACAACAACAACAACAACAACAACTACTACTACTACTACTACTATTATTACAGCCTTTTGTCTCCACTATTCCTTCTTATCCATCTGTTTTTTACCTTACCTTACCTAACCTTACCTTACCTTTCCTCACCTCACCTCACCTCCTCTAACCTAACCTAACCTTACCTTACCGTACCTTACCTTACCTTACCTTTTCCATCATTCACCTTCCTTACCACACCCCTAAATACCTTGTCCACCCACCCCCACCCCACCCCTTCCCCCTCCTCCCATACCTTACCTACTTACCTCCCCCCCCCCCCCTCTCGTGCCATGCTCTCTTATTCTGCATTAATAACTGGGGAGACTTATGCAAAATTAAAGGGTTTCGGGAAGTTCTTGGGCGCTCAATACAAGTCGATAGAGACCATTACACATTACAACGAACTCGAGCACGCCCCCGGAAAGAGTCCCTGGGTGTGTTTGGGGGGGGAGGGGGGGGGGAGAGGGGGGGTTGAAGTGGTGGTGATTTGCGTTCCTCAATCGTAATTTTGTTCGTTGTTAGCGTTATTGATCGGTTTTCTATCGCTAAGTGCAACGAAAGGAAGGAAGGGAGAAGGATGGAAGGGAGAAGGAAGGGAGGAGGAGGAGGAGGAGGAGGGGGTGATTGTTTGAGTTAGTTCTTTCTCATTATTTTCTCTCATTTTTTTCTTTCTTTGTGTTGTTTTGAATTGTTTTTGTGTTCCGTAAAAATCATGGAAATAAAGAAGGGTCTCGTTTTGCCAGATTTACACCTTCCTGACCCCCCCTAATTTCCAGCCCCCCTTCCTCCCTTCCTCCCACTCCCATCCCGCCCCCTTCCCATCCTTTCTTACCCTCTCCCTGCTTTCCTGCCCCTTTTCCTTCCTTTCCTCCCCCCTTCCTTGCCTTTCCTTTTCTGCACCCCTTCATCTATTCCTTGTTCCCTTCCCATCCATTCCTACCCTCTCCCCCCTATCCTGCCTTCTTCCCCTTCCTTCCTGCCCCCTTCCCATCCATTCCTACCCTCTCCCCCCTTATCCTGCCTTCCTCCTTCCTTTTCCTTCCCATCCATTCCTACCCTCTCCCCCTATCCTGCCTTCTTCCTTCCTTCCTGCCCCTTCCCATCCATTCCTACCCTCTCCCCCTTATCCTTCCTCCTTCCTTTCCTGCCCCCTTCCCATCCATTCCTACCCTCTCCCCCCTATCCTGCCTTCTTCCCCTTCCTTCCTGCCCCCTTCCCATCCATTCCTACCCTCTCCCCCCTTATCCTGCCTTCCTCCCCTTCCTTTCCTGCCCCCTTCCCATCCATTCCTACCCTCTCCCCCTTATCCTGCCTTCCTCCCCTTCCTTTCCTGCCCCCTTCCCATCCTTTCCTACCCTCTCCCCCCTATCCTGCCTTCTTCCCCGTCCTTCCTGCCCCCTTCCCATCCATTCCTACCCTCTCCCCCTTATCCTGCCCCCTTCCCTCCTTTCTTGCCCCTTTCTATCCTTTCCTACCCTCTCCCCCCTATCCTGCCTTCGTCCCCGCCTTTCCTGCCCCGTCCCGTCCTGTCCTGTCCCTCTCGTCCGCTGGTCAGCATCCCTCCCGCCCTTCATGGTTTACTCCCCTCCCTCCTTCCCTCCTGTCCAGTTCCCCTCCTTTCCCACCCTCACCCCCCATTCCCCTCCTTGCCTGCCCACTTCCCCGCTTCTTCTATTTCCCACCCCATTTTCCTACGCCCCGCCAATCCTTTTTTTCCCTTCCTTTCCTGCACCCCTCCCCCATCTCCGTCCCTCCCGTTCCGTCCCTTCCCCTCCCCCCCTCAGGGCAAGCATGTGGTATATCTTGGAAAAACAAATGAAGGCTGTTGGTGTGTTGAAGTGTTGCGCGCGTTCCCTGCAACACCACCACCTGCAACACGCGTCTTTTGTGTTGCGAGGGGAGGCGATAGCAACACACCTGCCCTCCCCCCTCCTTCCCCCTTTCTCTCCCCTCTCTCCCTCTCTCTCGTTCTCTCTACCTATCTATCTATCTATTTATATTTCCCTTTATTGTCTTTTTTTTCTTTCTTATTTATTTTTTATTGGTATCTTAAATTTTGTGTTATGTTTTAAGTTTGTTGTTTTTTTTCTTGTTTTTTTTGTTTTTTTTTTGTGTCTGTATTTTGTATCCTTTCATTTATATGTTTTCTTCATTCTCTTGTTTTATTTTATCGTCTTTTTTTCTGTTTTCGTTTTATTATTCTTTTCTTTTTTTATTTCTTTTTATCTATTTATTATTTATTCTCGTCCATTTTCTTTATTTCTTCTTTTCTATTTTTATTTATTTTCCTTTTTCCTCGTATTTTCCAGCACCTCTTGACCTCTTGGAAGCGTGGTCACCCGAAACCCTCCTCCTCCTCCTCCTCCTCCTCCTCCTCCTCCTCTTCCATTTACTCCATTTCCTCCACTTACTCTTCCATTTTCTCCTTCATGTTCCCCTTCTTCCACTTTCATTATTCTCTCCTTTCCCATTCCCCTCTTCGCTACCCTCCATTACCCCATTCTCCTTCCTCCTCCTCCTCCTCCTCCTCCTCCTCCTTCCTTATACTCTTTTATGTCGTTCTTTCCCCAAACTCCGCCTCAATCTGCGTCTTCCTCTCCCTTCCGTACCCCTTCCTTCTTTCCCTCCTCCTCCTCCTCCTCCTCCTCCTTCTCCTCCTCATCCTCATCCTCATCCTCCTCTTCCTCCCGAATTACCTTCCATCACCCTATTAAGTTAGAAGTTGAGCTGTTTTTTTTCCGTTTTTCTTCCTCCTCTCCTTTCCTCCTCTTCTTCTTTCCTCCTCTTCTTTCCTCCTCTCCTTTCCTCCTCTTCTTCTTTCCTCCTCTCCTTTCCTCCTCTTCTTTTTTCCTCTCTTTCGTACCTTCTCTCCTTCTTTCCTCCTCTCCTTTCCTCCTCTCCTTCTTTCGTACATCTTTTCTTCCTTCCTTCCCTCCCTCCCTCCTTTCTTTCCTCTCTCTCCCTGCCCCACCCCCTCCCCCTTTCTTTCTCTCGTTCACCTCTCCCTCTTTTCCTCCCTTCCTCCTTTCTTTCCTCCATCTTCTACCCCTTACCTCCCTCCCTCTCCCATCTCCATCTCCCTTTTTCTTTCCTTTCTCTTTTCCTCCCTTCCTCCCTTCCACCCTCCCTCTCGCCTCCATTTCTTGCCTTCATTCCTCCCTTTTAGCTTTCATTTCTCTCCCTTTTTCCTCCTTTCCTCCCTCCCCGCCTCCCTCTCGCTTCCATCTTTCTCCTTCACTACTCCCTTTGATATTCTTTCCTCCCTTTTTTCCTCCTCAATCTCCCTCATGTTCACTCCTTCTCTCCATTTTCTTCCTCCTTTCTCTCCCCCCTTCCACTCCTTATCCATTCCCTCCCGCATCTCCTCTCCTCCCCTCTCCCTCTCGCACCTACGCCCCACCTTCCTCTCCCTCCTCCCCCCTTCCCCCTTCCCCCCTCCCCCCTGCCCCCCCCCTCCCCCCTCCCCCCCGGCCACGTTGGAGGCTACGGGTTGAGTTTGCATGTATAAGCGTCCTGCGGATTACTGGTAACATTATTTATGCATAAGCCCTCCTGGGTCAGCCGCTCTCTCTCTCTCTCTCTCTCTCTCTCTCTCTCTCTCTCTCTCTCTCTCTCTCTCTCTCTCTCTCTCTCTCTCTCTCTCTCTCTCTCTCTCTCTCTCTCTCTCTCTCTCTCTCTCTCTCTCTCTCTCTCTCTCTCTCTCTCTCTCTCTCTCTCTCTCTCTCTCTCTCTCTCTCTCTCTCTCTCTCTCTCTCTCTCTCTCTCTCTCTCTCTCTCGTGTGTGTGTGTGTGTGTGTGTGTGTGTGTGTGTGTGTGTGTGTGTGTGTGTGTGTGTGTGTGTGGAGACATGCTTTTCTCCTCCTTCCTCTTTTGTCCCTTAATCTTATGCCGCACATCTCCTCCTCCTCCTCCTCCTCCTCCTCCTCCTCCTCCTCCTCTTTTCCTCTCTTCCTGTGCACTTCCTTTGTCTTCCTCCTTTGTTTCCTTCCACCCCTCCTCCACCTTCTCCTCCACTCTCCTTTATCACGTCCCCCTCCTCTTCCTCCTTCGCTGCGATATATTTTTTTCTCTTCTATGTTTGATTTTGTAAGATGTATTGATACAGTACCTTTATTTTTTTTGTTTGTGTTATTGTTCTTCATCCTCTCTCTCTCTCTCTCTCTCTCTCTCTCTCTCTCTCTCTCTCTCTCTCTCTCTCTCTCTCTCTCTCTCTCTCTCTCTCTCTCTCTCTCTCTCTCTCTCTCTCTCTCTCTCTCTTCGTTCTTTTTTTCTTTATTTCGTGTTTTTTTCTGTCCTGCATTTTCGATTTCATTTGTTTGTTTGTTTTTTCTCCTCGATTTTTCTCTTCAATGATGTTTTTTTCTTTATTCTTTTTCATGTTTTCTTTTTTATCTATTCTGACACGCTGTTTTTTTTTTTATTCTCGTGTTTCTTTTTATCTCCTCTCCTTTCCCGCCCTGCTACTTTCTTTTATCTCTTTTATTTTCATTTCGTTCCGCATTTTCTTCATCTTCCTCCTTTTTTTCTTCCTTTTTTTCTGGATTTTTCGCTTCTCATTCTTTTATCTTCTCTCTTCTTCCCTTTTTTCCTTTTATTCTTTCTTTTCTTTCTGTCTTTTTTTGTTTTGCTTCTCATTCTCTTCTCCTTTTCATTTTTCTATATCCCTTTTCTTTGTCTTTTCTCTTTCTCGTCCTCCTTCTCCTCTTTTCTTTTCTCTCCTTCCTATTTTTTTTTATTTCTTTTCTTTATCTCCTTTTTTCGTTCATCTAATTTTCTTCTCTTCCTCTCCTTCATTTTCCTATTTTCCTTTTCTTTGTCTTATCTCCTTTCTTTCCCTTTCTCCTTGTTCTTTTCTCTCATTCCTATTTTTATTTCTTTTCCTTCTGTCTCTTTTTCGTTCAGCTAATTTTCTTCCCCTCTTCTTTCTCATTTTCCTATTTTCCTGTTATTTGTCTTTTCTCCTTTGGTTCTCCTTTTCCTTATTTTTCTCTCCTTCCTCCTCCTTTTCGTATTTTCTTTATTGTTCCCATTTCTCCCTGACACGGCAAGGCAATGCATATCGCTTATCTATACTTTCTCTTATATCTCCATCTTTATCACTGCCATCTTTTATTATATCCTTTGTTTCGCCATTTATATATTCTTCCTCTAACTCGCCTTCTTCTTGTTCTTTTGTCAGCGCTCGGTAACGTTTGTATTTCTTCTGTCCGCGCTTGGAAACGTATTTCTTATTTGCTTCATTTTCGTTTATTTCTTGTATTTGGTTTTGGATTTTATTATATTTCGTTATTCGTTTTTTTGTCACTTTTTCATTCATTCCTTCTTTCGTTTTCCCTGCATCCGATTTTTTTTTTGTGTGCGTTTTTCTCCTTTCGTTTTTCCTTCATATTTATTTTCGCTGTTTTTCACTCGCGTTATCAACTCTTTGGGGACTATTTTTATTTTTATTTTCTTATATTTGTTTTCCTCTTCCTCCTCCTCCTCCTCCCCCTCCTCCTTCTCCTCCTCCTCCTCCTTTGGTCTCCTTTCATACTACAAATCACTAGGTCTTTTTTTTTACTTTTCTACGAACCTTCCCACCACACACACACACACACACACACACACACACACACACACGCACACAACTAACCCCCCCTCCTCCCCCACACGCACACGCACAAACACACACACACACACACACACACACACACACACACACACACACACACACACACACACACACACACACACACACACACGGGCCTGATATTTCCCTCACCGCCGTTCTAAATCCTCTCAGCCTTCCGCCTATCATATTTGCTGTGTTACTCCCGCAGACTCGCCCGCCCGCCATTTTGGAAACCTGCAGTCAAATTCGTTCTTCTGTTTGCTCTCCTCCGTTTCCCGTTCAGCCACTCCTCCCCCCTTCCCCCGTGTGTGTGTGTGTGTGTGTGTGTGTTTTCTTTTGTTTATATATCCGTTACTCTGTCTTTGATCAGTAAATTAAATAGCAAAGAAATTATTATGATCATGTATATTTTTTTCTTTTTTAATTCGTCCAATCATTCTTTTCAATTTTCGTTCTTTTTTTTTTCATTGCTAACCTCCACCACGGCTATTATTATTACTATCTCCACCATTTTCATCCACCACCACCTCCACTACTATCACCACCTCCACCTCTTCCTCCTCCTCCATCATTACCATCATCCTAAAATCTGTATATTTTATGGAAGGCTCAGTAAAATAACACTCATTTTCCCCTCCAAATTTTCTTCTTGGGCGACACCTCACCCTTCATTTTCGGCGAGGGAAGGGAGATAATGAGGGAGAAAGAGGGCGGGAGGGGGAGGGAAGGTAGGGGAGAGGGAGGAATGGTAAAAGGAGTGGAAAGGACGGGAGGGAAGAGAGAAGAGAGAGGGGAAGAAGGATAAGGTGAGAGGGAAAGGAAGAGGAGATAGGAGAGGAGGGGAATAGAGAGAAAGGGAAGGAAGGAAGAAGAAGGAAGAGGATAGGAGAAGAAGGAAGGAGAAGGTAGTAGGAGATAAAGGAAGAGAAGAACGAGGAGGAGGAGGAAGAGAAAGAAGAAGATGCAGTAGAGGAGGAGAGAACTAGAAGAGAGAAGATAGAGAGAGAGAAGAGAGGAGAAGGAAAAGTAGAGGTTAATCGAAAGGGAGGTTGACGTAGAGGGAGAAGGAGGAGGAGGAGGAGGAGGAAAAGGATAAAGGAGAAAAAATGACTGTAGAGGAGAAGAGAACAAGAAGAGAGAAGAGAGAAAGGGGGCGAGAACAAGGAGGAGGAAAAGGGAGGTTAATCGAAAGGGAGATTAACGAAGAGGGAGAAGGAGGAGGAGGAGGAGGAGGAGGAGGAGGAAAAGGAGAAAGAAAGAATGACAGTAGAGGAGAAGAGAGAAGGGGGCGAGAAAAAGGAGGAGGAAAAGGGAGGTTAATCGAAAGGGAGATTGAGGAGGAGGAGGAGGAGGAGGAGGGTGTTTGAGGGGAATGAGAGGTGATGAAGGGAAAGGATAAAGACTAAAGGGTTTTCTGATTTTATGCACGAAGGGAGAGAGGTTATTGCGTGGGTTAGCTCCTTCTTCCTCCTCCGTCGAGTAATTTTGATTTCTTAAGATCCTCATTTCTCTATTTTCCCCTTTTTTTTAATCCCCTCTGTCTGTCTCTCTGTCTGTTTCTCTCTCTGTCTATATGTTTCTGTCGCCTCTTCCTCTCTGTCTCCTTTCCTTTTGTTTCTCTTGTTTTGTATTTTTTTGTGTGTGATTCGTATATTTTTCTCTTTTTTTTCTTATGTTCCTCTTGCACCGTCCTTTATTCTCCTCTCCTCTCCCCTCTTCTTCTTTCTCTCTATCTCTCCCCTTTTGCATCTCTTTAGCACCATCTTCTATTCTTCTCTCTTCTCCACTTCTGTCTCCTCCTCCTCCTCTTCTCTCTCTCTCTCTCTCTCTCTCTCTCTCTCTCTCTCTCTCTCTCTCTCTCTCTCTCTCTCTCTCTCTCTCTCTCTCTCTCTCTCTCTCTCTCTCTCTCTCTCTCTCTCTCTCTCTCTCTCTCTCTCTCTCTCTCTCTCTCTCTCTCTCTCTCTCTCTCTCTCTCTCTCTCTCTCTCTCTCTCTCTCTCTCTCACCCCTTTTGCATCTCTTTACCACCCTCTTCTATTCTTCTCTCTTCTTCACTTCTGTCTCCTCCTCCTCCTCCTCCTCCTCCTCTTCCCTTCCTCTTCTCTCTCTCTATCTCTCCTTTTATCCCTTGCAAAAACTCGGTTCCCTTCCCCTTCGCTTTATTGAAGTTGAGACATTAACAAGATTATCTCCTCCATTCCTTTATTAACACCTACTTTTTTTTTATTTATTCCTCATTTCTCTCTTTCCCTTCTTCCCTTGTCATGGTGTTTTGCGCGTTCTCTTTCTGAACCTTCCGCTTTTTTTTCCTATTTTGTGATTTTTCTTTCTTTTTCAACAAGATTATCTACTTCGTTTTTTTTTTTGGTAACGTCTATTTTTACTTTTTTTTATTTCCCTACGTCCTTTTTTTTCCCTTTTCGTGCCTTATTTCGCTTTCTCTCTTTAATTTCTATTTTTTATCTCATCCATGATTTTTTTCTTCTTTCAGTAACACCAAATTTCACTTATTTCCTTTTACCTTTGTTTCCCTACGATCACTTTATTTCTTCTTTCCTTTTTCATGCTCTCTTTCGCTTTCTTTCCCTTTCCCTTCCATATTTTTCTCCTATTCCATGATTTTTCTTTCCTTTTCTCCCTCCAGCTTTCTTTTAACTTTATATTTCAATGTCTCCCTCACACACACACACACTCTTTCTTTCCCTCCTGGTCCCTTTTTTGCTCCCCTGATGGTCCTCTGGTTTTTGTTTCAGCTCCAGATCCCATTTTGAGTCCGTTGAGGAGGGTCCAATCCCATATCCACTTCCCGTATCCCTTAACCCACCTATTGGGCCCCATTGAACCTATTCCTGCAGCCACTTCCCAAACCTCTCCTTTCTATTCACCCGTAGTCACTCCCTCTTTGTTTCTCCTCCGATCACCCTTAACGTTACCCTCTCACCCTCGCCTCCTCGTCCTCTTCTCTTCTCTTCTGGCGAAAGACAATTACTATCCCCGCCCATCTAGGGAAGAGAGTCCTCCATGAATAAAGAATTGGCGTTTAATCTGTCACTGTTTACGTATGCAAAGTCTCCTCTGTTGCTCCATAGTGGGTGTTCCTCCTTCCCTTGTTCTCTTCTCCCTCTTTCCTCTTCCTCTTCTTTCTTTATTTCTTGTGTGTGTCTCAGTAGGGTTTGTTCTGCCCTCTTTCTCCTCTTCCTGTTCCTTCTTCCTCTTCTTTCCTCTTGCTCCTCCTCTTTCTTCTTCCTCTTCTTTCCTCTTGCTCCTCATCTTCCTTCTTCCTCTTTTCTCTTAATCTTCTTTCGTATTTCTTGTGTGTTTCTGTATTGTGTGTTCTTCCCTCTTTTTCCTCTTCCTGTTCCTTCTTCCTCTTTCCTCTTGCTCCTCCTCTTCTTTCTTCCTCTTTTCTCTTTCCTCCTCTTTCTTTATTTCTTCTGCGTTTCTCTGTAGGGTGTGTTCTTCCCTCTTTTCCCTCTTCTTGTTCCTTCTTCCTCTTTCCTCTTGCTCCTCATCATCCTTCTCTTTCCTCTTCTTTCTCTATTTCTTCTGCGTTTCTCTGTAGGGTGTGTTCTTCCCTCTTCCTCCTCTTCCGTTTCCTTCTCCTCCTCCTCTTCCTCTTCCTTATTCACCTCTGTTACTCCTCTTTCTTTGTTTCTGCGTTCCTCACCACTATGCCTTCCTTCATTCTCCTCCTCTTCCTCTTCCTCCTTCACCTCATTCACTTTCTTTCTTTCCTCCTCCGTTCCTCATTCCTATGCTTCGTCTTGTTCTTTTTTTTCATCATTCTTCTCGTTCTTGTTTTCGTTTTTGCCTGATTATTTTTCTTTTCTTTTTTTTGGTTCGCTTTTTTTTCCCTCCTCGTCCTCGCCCACTTTTATTTTGCACTTCCAATTTTGTCTTTTTCCTTTTTGTTCATCTTTTTTTCTTCCTTGTCCTCGTTTTAGTAAGCCTCCTCCTCCTCCTCTTCCTCCTCCTCCATCTCCTCTTATTTTTTTCCTTCTCATGTAATCCGCTTCCAGTTCTCTTCTTGTTTTCCTTCCTTCCTTCCTTCCTTCCTTCCTTCGTTCCACATTCATTATATTCTTCTTGTCCTTCATGTTCCTCTTTCTCTTTGCTGTTTCATCCCCTTCTCTCTCTCTCTCGCTCTCGCTCTTCTCCATTCTCTTCTTTTCTCTTCTCCTTTTCTCTTCACAGTTTTCACTTCCCACACACTTTCATCCCCTTTCTCCTCACCCTTGTTTTGTTACTATCGACGTATCTTCACCCTTCCCTTCATTATCACCGGGGAAAAAAGAGGAGGAGGAGGAGGAGAGACAAAGGGGAAAGGGTTTTACAGAGCAATTAATTCATTTTCACGTTGCATTCTTTCGTGTGCATGAAGAGTAGAGACATGTGAGGTATTTCTACTCTCTCTCTCTCTCTCTCTCTCTCTCTCTCTCTCTCTCTCTCTCTCTCTCTCTCTCTCTCTCTCTCTCTCTCTCTCTCTCTCTCTCTCTCTCTCTCTCTCTCTCTCTCTCTCTCTCTCTCTCTCTCTCTCTCTCTCTCTCTCTCTCTCTCTCTCTCTCTCTCTCTCTCTCTCCTCTTTTTCCTCCCCGTTCTGTTCCTCTTACTTATTCTCTTTGTACTCCTCCTCCTCCTCCTCCTCCTCCTCTTCATCTTCCTCTTTGCCTGTATAATTTCTCTCTTTGCTTCCTTTTCCACGTTTCTTCTCCGCCCTTTTCCACTTCTTTTCCTTCCTTTCCCTCTCGCATCCCCTTTCAGTTAACCCTTTCCTTCTCTTCTCTTCCCTTCTCTTCCTATTTCCCTTCCCATTCCAATTTGTTTCCTCCCTATTTCTCTGTTGCATTGATTCTTGCCTTTCTCTTCCCATTCCCTCTTCCCTTCTCTCCTTTCCCTTCTCTCCCCTTGTCTCCTTTCCCTTATCTCCTTTCCCTTCCCGTTCTAGTCCCCTTCTCTCATTTCCCTTCCCCCTCTTCCTTTCTCTCCTTTCCCTTCCCCTGCTCTCCACTTCCCTCCTTTCCTTTCCCCTTCTCTCCTGTCCCTTCCCTTCTCGTCCCCTTCTCTCCTTTCCCTTTCCCTTCTCTCTCCTTCTATGCTTTCCCTTCCCCTTCTCTCCCCTTCCTCACGTCTTCTACAGTTACCCTTCGCCCGATGCTTTCCAGTGAACCGTAGCGTCGTGTGGCGAGGACCAATATGTATTTTGTTACCTTCGCTTTCTCCCTCTCTCTCTCTCTTTCTCTCAATTTCCCAACCTCACCTGGGGAAAAAATATTATATGCTTTATTGTTTCCACTTTGCGCTCGGGGGAAAAAAGTGTACGTGCCCGTGTGCCTCCCTCCTCCCCCTCCCCCCTTTTTTTTCCCTTTTTTTTTCCTTCAACTGATCGGTTTCAGAAGAGATTTCGTTGCTGTTTTTTTATTATTTGTGTTTTTTTTAATGGATTTTTGTTGTACCTTTGTGGAGTGTCTTTTCGAACCGACTCAAGTTACACAATGGCCGGGGATTCTGTTTTTTTTTTTTTTTTTTTTGTGTGTGTGTGTATTTTTGTTTGGTATATTTTTTTCTCTATTGATTTTTTTGTATTTTTGTGTCTGGGTTCCTGTGTGTGTGTGTGTGTGTGTGTGTGTGTGTGTGTGTGTGTGTGTGTGTGTGTGTGTGTGTGTGTGTGTATCTGTGTGTGTGTGTGTGTGTGTGTGTGTGTGTGTGTGTGTGTACCTGTTATGCGTTGTAATTAAAAGCAAACACCTCTCATAAATTTTCTTAAACTTTTCGTATCTGCCAGGCAGAAATAATAATGATAATTATAATAATAATAATAATAATAATAATAATAATAATAATAATAATAATAATAATAATAACAACAACAACAATCATTCGTGATCATTTATTATATTTTATTTGTGAGTTCATTGTTTATTTTTTACACACACACACACACACACACACACACACACACACACACACACACTCTCTCTCTCTCTCTCTCTCTCTCTCTCTCTCTCTCTCTCTCTCTCTCTCTCTCTCTCTCTCTCTCTCTCTCTCTCTCTCTCTCTCTCTCTCTCTCTCTCTCTCTCTCTCTCTCTCACACACACACACACACACACACACACAAAGACGCCAAGAGGTTCAGTTCATTTGACAGAATAGAAGAAAGAGAAAACGCGAAAAAGAAAAAAAAAAACAGTTCTTGAATATTCTAAAGAAAGTAAAAAAAAAAAAAAAGATCGCTGGACGGTAACGAAGGGAGTTATTTCGCCGCAAAAAAAAACAACGTAATTAGTGAAAGTTTACGTAATGAATAAAACCGAGAAAGAGCAAAAAAAAAAAAAAAGTTGTTCCAGAAAAGGAAACATTGAAATCATGGACGAAACTTCTGTTTTTATTTTTTATTTTTTTATGTATTATTATTTATTATTTATTTTATCTATTCTTTATCCTCATTCCTTACATTCTTCATATCTTCATCTTATTTTTTGTTCTTTTTACTTATCTTATTTTCTTTTTTTATTTTATTCCTTATCTCTGTTCTTTATTTGCTTTATTCCTTTTCTACTTTATTCCTTTCATTATTCATCTGTTTTATCTCTTCGTCTTTACCTCCTCTGTGTCACTTATCTCTTTCCATTTTCTTTCTCTGTCCTCCAGTTCCGTTTCCTCCCTCTCCACTCCCCTCCTCTTTATCCTTTTTGCTCCCCAGATTCACCACACTCCCCTCTCACCCCACTACACTTTCCACTCCTAACCTTAACTCATTCCATCTCCCCTTACTATAGTATCCACCCCTTAGCTCCACTCCTATTCCACTCCCTCTTTCCTCCCTCTTCCACTTCCCCTCCTCTTCATAATTTTCACTCCCTCCCTCTCCTTTTACTCCCCACTCCATCTCCCCTTACTAGAGTTTCCACCCCTTTGCTCCACTCCATCCACTATACTGTCATCCATCCCTCTTCCACTTCCCTTCCACCTTATACTTTCCACTTGCTCCCACTCCTTCTACTCCCCACTCCTCACTGTTACTATACTTCCCATTCTCACTCACTCCCCCTCTCATTACTCTTCACTCACTCCCCACTCCCCCCTCACTCCCCAGCATCATGTGTGGAGTCGCCGCCCTTGTTTCAGTGACGCTATTTGCTTTACGCTTCATTTTTCTTCCGGGAGTAACTAAGGAAGATGGAACGTGCTTCAGCTCCCACGTGTCTTGTTTGCTATGCTAGGCTTTTTTACGGTCTCATCTGGGTGGCTTGGGAGGCCGCGGGGAGGGGGAGGGAGGGTGGGGAACGAGGAGGAGGTGGTGGAGGTAGTAGGAGGGTGCATGGTGGTTTTTCTTTTCTCCTTCCTCCTTTTCTTTTCTTCTCTTCCTCCTCCTCCTCCTCCTCCTCCTCCTCCTAACGAGTTGATGTTTCACTGTGACCCCCCCCCTCTCTCTCTCTCTCTCTCTCTCTCTCTCTCTCTCTCTCTCTCTCTCTCTCTCTCTCTCTCTCTCTCTCTCTCTCTCTCTCTCTCTCTCTCTCTCTCTCTCTCTCTCTCTCTCTCTCTCTCTCTCTCTCTCTCTCTCTCTCTATCTCTCTCTCTCTCTCTCTCTCTCTCTCTCTCTCTCTCTCTCTCTCTCTCTCTCTCTCTCTCTCTCTCTCTCTCTCTCTCTCTCTCTCCTTTGTTTTCTTTCTTCTTCATCCGTTGTTTTCTTTCTCTCTTTTCTTTCAGTTGTTTCCTTCCTTCTTTCTTTTGTTTTGTTTCCTTCGCTCCATTCCTTCATTCCTCACTTCCTTCTTTATCGCTTTTTTCTTTCTTTATATCTGCTTCACTGTTTCCTGTCCTTCGATCCTTCCTCCTTTTATCTATTCCTTTCTTTGTATCTCCTCTATTTTCTTCCCTTTTTCCTTCTTTCTTTATTGTTTCTTTCCTTTATCCTTCCTTCAGTTTCTGCCTTTCTTCTTTCCGTATTTATTTCTCTTCCTACCTTTATCTCTCCTTCCTTACTTCCATCTTTTCTTCTTCGTTGTCTTCTCTTTCTTGTTCCCTCTTCCTTCTTTCTTTAATTCTTTTCGTTGTTTTCCTTTATTGGGTTTTGTCACGCTCATTATTTTCCCGTTTTCTTCTCTTCTAGTTTCTTTTTACTTCCTTCTTTTCTCTTCATTACCTCCTTTCCTAATTATCTGCAGCATTTTCCTTCATTAGTTTCTTTTTTCCTCTTCTCCCAAGTGGTAATTTTCTCCTGTTCTTCGTGTTTCCTTTCCCGTTTTCCTTTCCTCTAATTTTTCACTCCTGTCTGTCTTCATTTTTCTCCTCGTTTTGTCTTTCTTTTGTCATTTTTAGCTTCCCTTCTTTTTTTTCCCTCGTCCTCTTCATGTCAGTTTCTCTTTCCCAGCGGCCTCATTCACCTTACCCTCCTCCTCCTCTCCCTCCTCCTCCTCCTCCTCCTCGTTTCTTCGTCTCACCAACAGCTTCTTTGTAAAATCGTCTCCTGTTGCCTTGGGTTGACGTTGATTGTCCGTCACACCGCCGAGGGTCCTTCTGCCGCTCCTCGTTACTGTGTGTGTGTGTGTGTGTGTGTGTGTGTGAGTGTGGGTGTGAGAGAGAGAGCACGGAAGCACCAGCATTCATCACAGCGAGATAAATAAACACCACCTGGCTGCCACTTGGGATGCCTTACGACCCTGTGATATTGGCACTTAAGTGAATCTCTGGAGAATAACTAGAGGGAGATGATGCATACACCTGACAAACACACCTGGAGGAGAAGGAGGAGGAGAGGAGGAGGAGGAGGAGCTCAGGTGTTTATCTCCCTCCCAACCTCACACACCCGACCTTTACCTCCACCTCCTCACCATCTTACCTCCTCAACTCTCTTAAGTAGCATTGGTTACGTGCCTACAATGGTCTTTATGGATACGAATAGGCTGGTGTTGACTCCCTGGTGATGACTCTCGTCTGCATAATGATGGAAGGGAAGACAAAGGCGAGGAGAGGGAGTTTAAAGAGCAGCCTGGTTAGTCCGGCGTAAAATATAGGTCAGTATGTTGGGTTATTATCGTGTGCCTGAGCCATGTGTTAGAGAGAGAGAGAGAGAGAGAGAGAGAGAGAGAGAGAGAGTACCTATAATGAACGACGAAACAAAATATAAATCATGAAAGAAAATAACCAAGAAATATCAGAACTTTATAATTAACCATCAATAAGAAAACACGAATAAAAACAATAAAAACAAAAGAAAACGAAGAAGAAAACGGGAAGAGGTTAGAGAAGACGAGAGGACAACTTATTAATTTTCCATCTATAACAACAAAAAAAAGAGGAATAAGGAGAGAGAGAGAGAGAGAGATTGATGATGTGGTTGGGGATTCGGAAAAAAAGACAGAGAGAAAGAAAGTGTTGCCAGGAGGGAGAAAAGTGAAATTAGAAAGCTTTTGTGTTAGGGGAAAAGGAAGAAATGGAAGAGGCTGTTAGGAATATTTTATTAATGAAGGAAAGACAGAGGAAGAAAAGGGAAAAGAAGGAGTTAAAGATTTTATTGATGCAGGAAAAAGTATATAGAGAAGGAAAGGAGGTAGGAAGCTTATGTTGGATAGAGAAAGAAAAGGAAGAGAAGGGGAGGATGGAAGAAAGAAGGAAGAGGAAGAAGGTGAAGAAGTAAGTAAGCAAGGCCGCACAAAATTGTTTATTCAGAAGGAGGAAGAAACAGAACGAAGAAAGCGACTCTGAACTCGTTACTTATTTACGTTCGCCCCGACTCGTGGAAAATAAATCACGGCAGGGAGGAAGAAAACCCAAGACCCAGACCCAGACCCGACACACTTTAGTTCGCCGCATCGAAGCGAATCTAAACTCCTGAAGTGCCGGGCCGAGACGAAGTTAGCGAAGGCGATTACCGAAGAATAAAAAAAAAAAAGCAGAAAAAAAGGAAACTAAAAGAGAATGCGTGACAGATTTTTAGAGAATGTCCATTTTTCATATTTTTCCCACTCTGGTTATCGACTCCTCAAGCGCCGCGCCGATGACCGAAAAACGAAAAAAAGAGGAAAAAAACAGGATACAGGTAAACGAAAATGTGACTCCGAACAGTAGGACAGATTTTTCGGGGGGGGGGGGCGGTAGAAATAGACGGGGCTGCGTGTTTTAAGTGAATATCTTTAAGGAAATGTTCTTAGCGTTGACTCACTGGAAGAGGAGATAGTTTAAGTCCCCCCTCCTCCCTCTCCTCCTCCTCCTCCTCCTCTTCCTCCTCCTCCACCCACGTCCACTTCTCTCCATTTTCTTTCCTTTCCTCCTCCGATTTCGGTCATGGGAGGGAAACTTAAGGACTGCATGTGATGGTAATGGTAGTAGTAGTAGTAGTAGTAGTTGTAGTAGTAGTAGTAATAGTAGTAGTAGTAGTAATAGTAGTAGTAGTAATAGTAGTAGTAGTAGTAGTAGTAGTAGTAGTAGTAGTGGTAGTAATAGAAGTAGTAGTAGTAGTAGTAGTAGTAGTAGTAGTAGTATCTCCAGTTTACTTTGCATTCTAAAACCACGTAAATCTACTTCCTTTCACACCTCGCATCGTTTTTCCCCCTTTGCGTGACACACTGAAGAAGACATTAATCCTTAAGTAGGAAATAAAAGAAGAAGAAAAAAACACATACGCACACAGGAGCAATAATATATTAACACAAAACACGCACACCACACACGCACATAAAACACTCCCTTTGCATTCTGTACACACACACACACACACACACACACACACACACACACACACACACACACACACACACACACACACATGTACATACACACACGGACTGCAGTGTATGTATGTATGAGAGAGAGAGAGAGAGAGAGATTAAGAAAAAGGGAAAGAGCGAAGAAAACGGATGAAAATATGAGAAATTAATGAATACGAGAATAAAAATCAAAGCAGAAACCCGAAAAAAAACAGACAGACAGACAGACAGACGGACAGAGACCCAGAGTATGCATTTTCTACCTATCTTCTTTCCTTCCGCCCTCTTTGTCCTCTGTCCTCGCCGCCCCTTCCCCTCCTCCGCCCCTCCTCCTCCCTCGGCGCCTCAAGTCCCATCTTAAGTAAGTTGTTTATGTGTGTCCGCGTGCAGGGGCGTGGCAGTGTATAAACAGGACACGCAGGTGGCTCCGTGTGTGTGTGTGTGTGTGTGTGTGTGTGGGTGTGTGTGTGTTAGTGTGTGGGTGTGAGTGGATGCTTCTTGGGTACGGAAAGGAAGTGTTGAATGTGGGATAAGGATGTGGAAAGGAAGGAGAGAGAAAGGAAAGGCATAAAGGGAAAAGGAGGAGAGAAAGGAAGAACGTTGAGGGAAAGAGCGAAGAATAAGGAGGAGGAAGAAGGGAATGAGAAGGAGGAGGAGAAGGGAAAGGGAAAGAAACGAGGGGAGGATAGTACGGGTAGAGGAGAAAGAGGAGGGGAAAATAAAGGGTAGAGGTAGAGAAAATAAGGAAAAATAGTGTTGGAAAGGAAAGAAAGGGGAGGAACTAATGTTGCATGGAAAGGAAATATGGAAAATAATGTTGGCAAGGAAAGAAGAAGATAGTCCCAAGGAAAGGAAAAGGGGAAAATGTTGGCAAGGAAAGGAAAAGAAAACAGTCCCAAGAAAAGGAAAAGGGGAAGGTAGTTGTGCATGGGAAAGATATTGGGGAAAGTACTATTGCCTGGGGAAGGAAAAGAAGGAAGACTGGTAGACAAGAGAGAATGAAGAAGAAAAAGAGGAAAACAAGAAAATTATATACGTAAAAAAAAAAGAGGGAATAGAATCAAGGAAAAGACTAAGAATATTGTGGAAATGAGAAATACGAGAGGAGGAAAAAGGAAGAGAGGAAGAGGAGAAGGAGGAGGAGGAGGAGGAGGAGAGAGGGGAAGAAGAGGACTGTTATGAAGGAGAGGGGAGGGGGTGAGAGGAGGGAGGAGAAGGGGGTCTCTTTGTGGTCCCCCTGTTTCTGGTTCAAGTCAGGAAATGAAGCCACGACGAGTCTCTCTCTCTCTCTCTCTCTCTCTCTCTCTCTCTCTCTCTCTCTCTCTCTCTCTCTCTCTCTCTCTCTCTCTCTCTCTCTCTCTCTCTCTCTCTCTCTCTCTCTCTCTCTCTCTCTCTCTCTCTCTCTCTCTCTCTCTCTCTCTCTCTCTCTCTCTCTCTCTCTCTCTCTCTCTCTCTCTCTCTCTCTCTCTCTCTCTCTCTCTCTCTCTGTTCTCATTTGCTCTCCTCCCCTCCACACCATCCTTGCTTCTTCTCTTTCTCTTTCTCCTCCTCCTCCTCTTTCTACACCTTTTCTTTCTTTCCGCTTCCCTCTTTCCCTCTTTCTCCTTTCTCTCTCTCTTTCTCTTCTCCTTTCACATCATTCCTTTTCTTCCACTACCTTCCCCTTATCCCTTCTCCTCCTCCTCCTTCTTATTCCCTTCTTCCTCTCCTTATTATTCGCTCTTTTTCTTTTTTGTCCTTCCTTTCTCTCTCTTTCCTTTCTCTCTCCTCCCTTTCCACATCCTTGCTTCTCTAACACTACCCTCCCCTTCTCCTCCTCCTCCTCCTCCACCTCCATTTCCAAAACCATCTCCTCCTCCTCCTCCACCTCCACCCCCTCCTCCTCCTTCTCCTCCTCGCAGTTCGGAATGTGGAAGGAGTTTCTGGGAATGTGTGAGTGTAGGGGAGCAAAGGAGCGCCGTGTCCTGGAGCTCATTCCCGCTCGCATTCCTGACGATTCCGGATCCAGGGGCGCGTTTCCCTAATATTATAATCCAGTGGTGAAGAATTTTGGGGGTCCGAGGATAGGATGGGAAGGGAAAGTTTGAGGTTGGTATAATTGCTCCCTCTCTCTCTCTCTCTCTTTCTTTCTCTCGGCTCCTTCCTCTTTTTCTGTCTTTTTTTTTTGCTCTTTTTTCTCTTGTTTACTCTTTGTTTCCTCCTTTTTCTTTGATTTTTTCTTCTCTTGTTTCTTTTCTCTTTCTTTCTCTCGGCTCCTTCCTCTTTTTCTGTCTTTTTTTTTTGCTCTTTTTTCTCTTGTTTACTCTTTGTTTCTTCCTTTTTCTTTGATTTTTTCTTCTTTTGTTTCTTTTCTCTCTTTCTTTCTCTCGGCTCCTTCCTCTTTTTCTGTCCTTTTTTTTTTGCTCTTTTTTGCTCTTTTGGTTACTCTTTTTCTTCCTCTTTCTTTGAATTTTTTTTCTTTTTTTTTCTTTCTTTCTTTCTCTCGGCTCCTTCCTCTTGTTCTGTCTTTTTCTTCTCTTTTTTTTTCTCTCATTCTGGTTACTTTTTTTGTTTCTTCCTCTTTGATTTTTTTTTGCATTCTTTTTATTTCCTGCTTTAGTTAGTTTGCCTTTTAAATCTCTCCGTTCTTCCTTTTTTTATTTTTTGCCCTTCGTTTTTCTTGCTCCATTCCTTTTTATTTTCTTATATATCGCTTAGTTTTCGTTCATTAAAATTCTGTGTTCTTCTTTTCTTTTTTTTTCTTTTTTTGCTCTTTCATCTTTTTTTTTAGGATATATTTTCCTTACGTTGATTTCAGAGTATGACTTTTTTTTTCCATTTCCTTTTTCTCATTTTTTTCACTTTTTATCTCCTTTTTTATGTCCAGTTTCATTTTAAAAGGTCTATGTTTAGCACTATAATGAGTTTTTATATTCATTTATTTATATACACAGTTTTATTTACCTACGAACTGCTGAGGCCTTCTGTCGTTCTTTGAGAGATATTCTTTGAGAGATAAGCAATTATGGTGAGGCCTCAGGTAAAGATGAACCTCTAAATAATTAAACCACAGAATTAACCATAACTCGTTGATTCGTGCAGAAGATGAGTCAAGGTGAGTCAAGTCCGGTCACCTTCACCTTCAACGATACAAATAAACTCACCTCATTTTCATCGTCTTCTAAACTCTCGGATTTCCAAAACTTCTTCCCTTCATCTTCTTTACTCTCCCTTCCTCTCTCTTTCTTCATCTTCATTGGACTCTTCATCTTCCTCCTCCTTTCCCTCCCCTTCCTTCTCTCCCTCTCTCCCTCTCTTCATCTTCTTGTTTGGACCCCTCCCTTCCTCTTCCTTTCCCGCCCCTCCCTCCTTTCTCTCCCTCTCTTTCCCTCCCTCTCTTTCTTCATCTTCTTCTTTGGACTCCACAACTATTGGAACTTTTTCATCATATCCTTTTAAGAGTTTTCCAAAAATAGGGAGAGAAAAAAAAGGAGGAAGAGAAAAAGAATCATGTGGAAATATAATCCTTGAGGAAGCTGTGACTGCTCTCTCTCTCTCTCTCTCTCTCTCTCTCTCTCTCTCTCTCTCTCTCTCTCTCTCTCTCTCTCTCTCTCTCTCTCTCTCTCTCTCTCTCTCGCGCTCTCGCTCTCGCTCTCTCTCTCTCTCTCTCTCTCTCTCTCTCTCTCTCTCTCTCTCTCTCTCTCTCTCTCTCTCTCTCTCTCTCTCTCTCTCTCTCTCTCTCTCTCTCTCTCTCTCTCTCTCTCTCTCTCTCTCGCTCTCGCTCTCGCTCTCCCTCTTAATGG